>NC_056747.1:1104344802-1104612302 GCF_019279795.1 Protopterus annectens
CTTACCATCAGGAAGGTATGCAGGTAAGCGACAGGGTTAAAGGTCTTTATATCTGAGGTCAAAGCTGAGTAATTTAAAGATGGTAGCTGAAAAAAAAAAAAAAGCAGGAGACAGATGAGTGGAACAGTTCAGGAAGAGCAATCAGTAAGAAAGCAGACTACTGAAGGTAAGTCTAAGGTAGGTACTAAAAGAGGTGAGGGAGCCAGGAGTTGCAGTTGTAGGACAGTTGGATGGTTGTAGTAAAAAGAAAAACTAAGAGGAAGAAAGAGGTTATGCCACAATTAAGAGGTGAGGCCAGAGGAATGAAAATAATTATTTTATAAGCTGTGGGGTAGGCATATAAGTAGGGCAGTATGCTGGTGCCACCTAGTGGACAGATGTAGTATTGCAGCAGAGTTTCCTTCAAGGAAAAGGCTAGGCAGGGAATTGGGAAGGCAATATATTCAGCTAAGGGGAAAGAATAGAGGTGAGAAAGGAATACTGGTTACCTTATAGAGGGTACGGGGGAGTGAGGCTGCTGACTGTCCCGGCTGGGAAGCGTTCTTTAAACCACCTGGAAGTGTTAGGGTTACTAACGTATTCTTTTATTGCTAGGCTTGGTTAATAACATACTTTCTTGCTTCCTTTTCAGTGAGGGTACAGGGATATGAAGGCAGTAGGATGAGACTGCAGGTAGCTTGAAAGGGTCCTTGGTCATCAGGAAGGCAGGTACTTAATGTCATGGTTCAGGAGTAGCAGGTTGGGAAGCTGGGAATTCTAGAGGTCAAGAAACGCTGGGGGCAAGAACGGAGAGCAGCCAGAGCTAATCAGTAATTTAAAGATCTTATTAATAACTTATTAATAACACTCCTTCACCAACCAGAAACTAGAGCAAATAGCCAGTGCCCCGACACTTGTGTGTTAGAGCTGCTTGTGTATTTCAAGAATGCTTTAGTTCAGAAAACTGTTCAAGTCCCTTTTTTGGAATGAGGAAAGAGTAAGATTTTTTAATGAATAAAAAATCCTAATAGATTCATTATGACTCATTTATTTTGTATTGCATTTGTCATATGGGATGGTCTGACTGGACAAGGATGATGCCCCATTTCAGCTAAGGCATGAGGAGGAAAGCTCAAAAGTTATGACAACGTTGCTAAATATACAAACATCAATTCATTTTACAGTAGTGAGATACGAATAGATATACATTTGAGTGAGTAAGTGTATAAAGCTTAAATAAAGCATTGATATCTAGGAAAGTAGTTAGAAGTATGTGACAATGTAAGCATGCATATCATAAAACGTAGCAGTGGGGAATGGATTGTTTAGGAGGTTGTCCAGTAGCAGGCTTCCTGTTTTTTATTTTAAGATCTCTTTGTTATGCTGAGTATTTCATAAGTTTTACTCTCCTGATAATGTCTTCCTGCTGCTGGATGCAGTACTAATAAACAAGGGCAAGGTAATGTGCTTAGCTTCTTCAAAAGAAAGTGAAGGTAGAAGTAATCAAAATGTGAGCAGAATGGAAACAGAGAATCCTGACGCTCACTAAACAAACAGTGCAATTTTGTAACTCTTTGAAACATGTAAACAGAAACATAATTGTGGACTTCAACAGTATCATAAACTGAATCATTTAAAAATGCTGCTTGGTGGTTGTTGCCTTGTAAAGTGAGGTCTGACCACATGAAAGCTTGCCAGTGGTTGTAAGAGGAACACTTTTGCTTGGGGATAGTGGGGTTTTGTTAAGGTTTCTGCTTTCTTCCCACATCCCATATATACATATATATATATATATATATGTATATATATATATATATATATATATATATGTATATATAAAATATATATATATATATATATATATATATATATATATATGTGTGTGTCTGTGTGTGTGTATATATATATATATATATATATATATATATGTGTGTGTATATATGTATGTGTATATATATATATATATGTATGTATATACTACTGAAAACTTCCGAACTGTTAAAAACAAAAACAAAAAAGGAGAACTGTTATTTGCTGAGCGCTTTTGTTTGCTTTATTGATATCAATCGAACTTTTTCATCAGAGCAAAATGTAATGTTTTTGCAGTACCGTGCGAGCTTTAAATAGTGTAACTGGTATAAAAAATGCTTCACTATGATTGGTAGATAGACTACGCTAATGCAGTAGTATTTGGACTAATAAGAGACACTGCTGTAAAACAAAAGGTTTTATCTGCTAGCATCCTGCCCCTAGGGGGCGTGCTGTAACTTTTTAATTGTACCACTTTAATGCACATTTAATGTTCAGATTCTCGTTGAGCCCTGGTGGGGTATCTACTTCAAGGATAGGGTTGCCACCTTTTCAAATGGCCAAAGTGGGACATTTTCGGAACACACATCAGATTTTACAGGCCGACACATACCCATGGTCAGTACAAAGGATAGAACTTTACTTTTTTGCCTAAATAAAAGTTTATTCTTGTAGCAGTTTAGTTGCATATTCTGTTTCTTGTAACGTTTTGGTATTTTAGATACAGAAATAATTATTTTATGCAACTATTACATAACATATGGGACATAATTATGTACTACAATCTCAGGACATTTGCCATTTTTAATATTTTTTGTCAGGACACACCTGCCCAAAGAGGGGACTGTCCCTCGCAAAGTGGGACAGGTGGAAACCCTATTCAAGGAGGAGTTGCCATCTTTAATTCCTTCAGCTCCAGTAGTGTGTTGCAATCTCCAAAAAACTGCTGGACCTGTTCTAACAGTAGAAATTTAAAACGGGCGAACCCCGTTGCAGCTCGTGGCGTGTCTGCTTAATACATTGTAACTGTCATTATGACTGATGGCTGTAAGGTGTTCCTTCACCCTGTCTGAGAGCTTTCTAATCATTAATAATTAATAATTGCTTTCCAATGTAGAAGGAAAAACATTTGTTGCAGTAGGCTGCATATACTAGAAAAGTTTGAGTGGCAGTTGTGCTGGGCTTTGACCTGCACGTGATGTTGCAGTGTTGAAAAGTGTAGGATGTGCCTGAGTGTATGAAAGGGCAGACTACTCAGTGCTTGCAAGGGTGGCGGAATAGCAGGCTCATGGGGTTCTGCGCCATTCCTGAGTATGGGAGTCTCTTTCTTTTCAAAGGTTTGTTTGAGCGTTCTGGTCTTCTTGTATGAGAAGACAGGCTCGTTACCCACTATCTGGTGGGTGTTGCAGTCTGCTTTTATGATGTTCCAGTTTCTGCCAATGATATCCCTAATGGGTTGCATATCTCGGCTGATGGGGATGGGAAAACTATAGATGTGAAGTTGTTAAAGCTCGCCGTTTATTCTCACTGATGGGTTCGGAGCCGATCCTCGGCTCCGACACGGCCGATAGCAAGCTCAAGGTTTGCCAGTAGCTCAAGACCAGCCCCTTATCCCACAATGCACTGCTTTAATTACCCCAGATCTAGTTTGCCACGGCAAGAGAAATCTCGGTGATCCAGCTAGCTCAGACCATTTTAGAAACAAATCAACAGCATGTCTAAAAAGTTTTCTTTTTGTTTTATATATATATATATATATATATATATATATATATATATATATATATATATCTAGTGTGTGTTAGTTCTGTTATATTTAGATAGTTTAGATAGTTTAAATAGTTTAAGAATTAGGGCCTTGTTGGCTTCTTAGTTTGTGTGGGCCTTTAGGCACTTTTCCTACTATTAATCCCTTTAGTAGTTAGGCTTTTTTTGTGGGCTTCTTAGCCCCATATTTGTATTATATTTAAATATATCTATATATATCTATATATATCTATATATATATATATATATATATATATATATATATATATATATATATATATATATAAAATACTTTTGTGGATAGTGCCCGGTTTGTGAATCTAATTTACTGTTTTTCTCTTCAGTATGTCAGATGATAAGGAGAGATCCCATCCCAAATCGGGATTCAAAAAATGCCCAGATTGTGGGCAGAAAATGTCCGTCACTGACGGACACATTCAATGTGTCTACTGCCTGAGGGCCAAGCACCTCCAAGACACATGTAGCATTTGTCACTCCTTCTCTTCAAGAGTCCTCTTGGAGAGAAGGAGGAAACTTATAGACAGGGGATTGCTACAGCAATCTTTTTCGGAAGTTTTGAATTGCCATGAAGGTGCTAGTATGTCCTCCAAATCCTCAAAATCCAAGTCATCAGATAGGTCTCCAAAAAGGCTAAAGTTTCAGAAGGAGGGTCATCGGTTCCACAGTCATCAGAACCGAGTCGATTCGGAGCCAGCTCTCAGTATTGGAGCCGGTCTCTGAAGTTCCTTCTTCACCTCTGCTTCAGTCAGCACCTTCGGTGCACTCAGCTAAGTCCTCAGTCAGCCTTTCAGATTTGGACATGGATTGGCTAGTGCAGAAGCTTTTACAGGCACCAAGACTTGCCAAATTGTTGGCCCCGACCAGCTCGTCGGTGCTGAAGATCATGGAACCAGACTTGTCTACTCCTCCTCCGAGCCGTACTGGACTCTCTGAGCCGAAGGAAGTTGAACCGATGGTGGTTGAACGCTTGGAGCTGATACCTGCACCGGGGTTATCGGCTCCATCTAATCGGATGTCCTCGGCACCGACCGAGGGCTCTTGGAGCCGACGCTCTCCCGTCGGGTCCTGGGACTATAGTCGCACCGACTTGTTGGTGCCAACTCTTCCTCTCTGGGCTTCGGCTTGGATGAGCTCGGCTCCTACCTCAGGCTCGGAGCCCAGGGTTTCGGTGTGGGAGGATCGGATGGTGCTCTCGGGTCCGTTCACTCCTTCTCGTCGGAGCCGTGGTGCCTTCGATGCTATGAGAAGAGTTTTGTCTCCAAAGACAACGTCAGCATCGGTTCAGCTTTCCCTCTCCCCTCAAGCTCCTGTGTCTACTTCTGCATCTACCAACCCCTCTAAGCATAGAGACCCCGAGCCTCAAGTACCCCCACAGGGTGTCCCCTGCTCTTCTGAGACCTCCCCAGATCCTCCCACTGAGGAGGTGCCCAGGAAGAGACTGTGCAAGAGGAGGCACTTAGACTCCCCACAGGAGTCTTTGACATCTGACACGGACTTAGATGAGTCAGAAGGGTCCCCTCAGTCCCCCTCTGAGGATATCTCCTTTGCAGAGATACTAGAGATCCTTAGTCAGAGGGGGATTGACAGTCCAAGACCCCTACTGAGGATGAGTCTGTGCTCTTGAAGGCTTTTGGGTCTCAACCTTCCACTTCTTGGGTGTCTCCGCCTTACGACGAGCTCATGGAACTGATCTCTCGTAAGGCGTGGGAGTCACTGGAGGCCATGGAACCTGTCCCTCGTAGACCCAACAAATTCATATCTGCCCCAGTAGATAAGCCATTTTTGACTGAGTGCCTGTGGATGCCATGGTGGTGGCTGCAGCCACCAATAAGGAAGTATCTGAGACATCCTTTTCTATCCATCCTCCTAAGAGATTCTAGGGTTATGGATAGATATGGGAAGCGCATGTTTAGTTCAGCGACTTTTTCTCTGCGATCACTGAACTACTTGACCCATTTTACAAGACTACAGAGAGATCTCCTGAAAGAGCTAGGAGATACTTTCCAGGGTGCAGTAGCTGCAGGAGTGGCCGGCAAAGTCAACGCCCAGCTCACTACCCTAAACGCAGTAGTGAACTCGTTCAATGCGTCTCATATCCTACGCAGCTGATGGTTCGAGTAGAGCCGCTAGTTCAGGCATTGCTCTTTGCAGACAAGCCTGGATGCATCTCTGTTCCTTTGCGGAACCCTTCAAGTCTTCCTTTATTAATACCCCTTTCGATGGCTCATCACTGTTTGGGACCAAAGTAAAGGAAACTTTAACCAGGTGTGAGCAGGAAGGCAAGACTTTATCTGCCGTTGGGGTCTGTTTTTCCACTCCTACTCGGCCCTACCCCAAGGGCCATGGGGGGGGGTGTGGTTCCGAAAAACTCAGGCAGCCTTTCAGGACACACATGGTGAAACCCCCTCTAGAGGCAGAGGAGGGGGTTATAACGGAAGATGCCGCCCCCGTGGCAGAGGGGGTCCACAGCAACAGGGTGACAGGGGTCAGTTCTTCGGTCAGTCCTACCAGCTCCCCTGAAAGGGGGCCCGACTGTTCAGCTCTGGAGGCAGTCGGGGGTCGCTTGTCTTTGTACCCAGAAGCCTGGCTAAACATAACATCGGATACTTGGGTACAAAGCATAATTTCCAGTGGATATTTCATACCGTTCTTTACCCCACCCATTCCTATCAAAAAAATCCCAGATGTTCCACCCAATCACAAGGAACAAGCAATCGTAGACGTCCACAGATTGCTAGAAAAAGAGTCATCCAAGCAGTCCCAGCAGATCAAGTCAGATTTGGAACTTACTCAAGATTCTTTTTGGTACCAAAGAAAACAGGGGACTGGAGACCTAACTTGGACCTCAACAGACTCAACAACTTCGTAAAGAAAGAGAAGTTCCAAATGGACTGAAGCGTGACCATTCGGAACTTCTCTTTCTTTACGAAGTTGTCTTCCCTTTTTAGGGAAAGGCGATTGGATGTGCTCCATAGATCTCAAGGACGCGTACTATCACATAAAGATGGGCAGACGCTCCAGAGATCATCTGCGCTTCCGGCTGGGAGCCAATCATTACCAGTTTTGAGCCCTGCTTTTTGGTCTCACTTCAGCCCCCAGAGTGTTCACCAAATGTATGGCAGTGGTCACGGCTCACCTGAGGCGTCTAGGATTCCAGGTGTTTCCATACTTAGACGATTGGCTCCTCACCGCTACCACCAGGCATCAATTGACTCAGGCAACACAATACACTCTAACACTCTGCCATCAATTAGGCATTACGATCAACTTTGAAAAGTCTGCCTTATCGCCATCTCAGCATACCGTTTTTATAGGAGCAGAGTTAGATACCTCAACCACCACTCTATGTCTCCCTTTCGAAAGAGTCTCTCTTCTCAGCCAAAACGTCAGCTCACTGGTGTCAAAGAACAAACCTACAGCAGCGGAGGTATTGAAAGTACTAGGTTTGATGGCGGCAGCAATCCTGGCTATACCACTCGCAAGGATGCATATGCGAATCCTTCAATGGCTCCTCTTCGCTCAGTGGTCTTACCAAAAACTACCAATGCACCACATGATTCTTATCACAGATTCTTGCAGGAGAGACCTTCGGTGGTGGTTGACGTCTCTTCATGTTACAATAGGAAGACCCTTTGTCGTCGTCCCCCCCCCCCCCAGTAGCCACTGTGACCACGGATGCTTTCCTGATAGGGTGGGGGGGCATTTTCCGGGAAAGACTGCCTAAGGCACATGGACAGATCAAGAATCACATCTGCACATCAACGTTCTAGAGCTGAGAATGGTACTTCTAGCGTTGCAGTACTTTCAGGACTCTCTCCCTCTAGGGACTATTGCAATTCAGGCCGACAACATGTCAGTAGTCTGGTACTTGAACAAGCAAGGCGGAACCAAGTCTTACCCCCTTTGTCGAGAAGCCCTCAGGGTTTGGCAATGGGCTGTGTCATCCCAGCGTTTTCTGTTAGCAGCGCACATCCTGGGGAAATCCAACGTCATAGCGGACAAGCTAAGCAGGGCAATATTACTCCCTCACGAGTGGTCTCTCAAACAACAGGTTGCGGAGTTGATTTTCCGCAAATGGGGCCAGCCTTGCTGCTACCTTTTTGCCAGCCACTTCAATTCAAAATGCAGAAGCTACTTTGCCCTGATACCACCTCTGGGTTATCCCCCGAGAGATGCACTGTTACACTATTGGCCCCCGGGTCTCCTTTATGCATTTCCGCCCTTCCCATTAATACCCAGATTTTTACAGAAAGCAAAATCGCTGGGAAGGAAGGTTATACTCATAGCCCCCTACTGGCCTCGACAGATTTGGTTTCCATTTCTCCACCATCATCTGTTGGAGGATCCATGGATCCTGGACCCAGTTCCGGACCTTCTGATGCACCCGTCAGGGGACCTTCATCCTTCTCTGCAGTCCCTGAAACTGACCGCTTGGCTAATCCACGTCCCCTAATTGCCAGGCTTCATTCGATTTCAGAAGATACAAGACAGATTCTCTTGTCTTCTCACAAGCCATCTACCAGGAAACTATATGGCAGTAAATGGAAAAGGTTCTCAATTTGGGCCAACGCGTAGAACATTGATCCTTTTCGAGCTCCGCTATCTTTCATTTTGGAATTTTTGACAAAAATTTTTAAGGAAGGGGCAGCAGCTGCTACAGTTCGAGTTCAGTTAGCTGCTATCTCAAATTTTCACCTTGGTCTGGTTATTCAATATTTCTTCTTTCCCTTTGGGAACTGTTCTTCGTAGATATATATAAGAGAGTATGTATGGGTTGTATATATGTATAGATTATTATTCGCAGCAAACAAGATCTGAGGTAATTCCAGCAGTGCATTGTGGGATAAGGGGCTGGCCTCGAGCTACTGGCAACCCATGAGCTTGCTATCGGCCGTGTCGGAGCCGAGGATCGGCTCCGAACCCATCAGTGAGAATAAAGGCAAGATAAACAACTCACATGGAACTTTATGGTAAGTACATAACTCCTATTTTCTGTTCTTAGGTTCAGTAGTTCTGGTGGTCGCCTGAGGGGTGAAGCCATGAGTAAGGATGGGTGGGTGTCTGTCTGATCTGTGGGAGGCCACTTCTTGAAAGACATCCGCTACTAGCTGTTTGGAGGAATTGGCTTTCCTTGAGGAAGGATCCCGGAGAGGTTGGATGTACTGCCCTTTGAGCACATTCTTCTTCATAAAGAAGGGGTGCTGACTATTGAAATCCAGGAAGTTGTTCCTGTAAGTGTTCATTACACATTGGAGGTAAGGCTTCCAGTGCTGGGGTCAATGGTTAACTGAGTATCAAGGAAGGAGATGTGGGTCCCTCGTCCTGAGACTACAAAGTCTAGGTATGGGATGCTGTTTGTGAGTGCCGTAAGGAAGGTGTCCAGCTCGGTGTTGTCACCCTCCCACATGAAAAAATGTCATGTTTAATCATAGCCTCACCTCAGGTTTCGTGCCCACTGAGTGGCGCACAGCTATAGTTATCCCACTCCACAAAGGGGATCCACCTTGGATCCCGGAAACTACCGTCCCATCAGTCTGACAAGCCTTAGCTGTAAGGCCATGGAGCGTATTATCATGGAACTTATAAACAAAGACATTGGCAACCTTCAAACACTGGACTCCACCCAGTTTGGGTTTGTGAAGGGCCGATCTTGTCTCCTAAACTTGATTGACTTCTTTGAATCAGTCTCCAGTGCCATGGACAAGGGTAAGGTGGTCCACACAGCCTATCTAGACCTTGCCAAGGCCTTTGACACCATCCCCCACTCTGGAATCATAGATAAACTTACTAAGCTGGGCATTAATCCCTATGTCACCCAATGGGTTGCTAACTGGCTTACTGATAGAACCCACACTGTAAAAGTAGCCAACTCCAAATCCAGCTCCAGACAAGTGACAAGTGGAGTACCTCAGGGTTCAGTCCTGGGACCGCTCTTGTTTGGCATCTACTTTTCTGAAGTACAGACCAACACTAAGGGACTCTGGATAACAAAGTTTGCAGATGACTGCAAACTGGGAGCCATTATTGAATCCCCAAATGATGTGGATACTCTACAAAAGGGCCTTACAGAAACAGATGCTTGGTGCCAGAGCCATGGGCTCAAGCTCAATGCCAAGAAATGTATAGTTATCCCCTTTGGGAAAAAACATGTATTCATGAATTACCATATAGGTGGCAGTACACTAAACACCGAAAGTTTGATAAGAGACTTAGGGACACAGGTGGACAGTGGTCTCACCTTCGATAACCACATCGCCACAACAGTCAGGAAATCCTTCTATGTGGCACACCTCATCACTAAGGGCTTTTCATCCAGAAAAAAGGAGGTCATTGTCCCACTGTACTCATCCCTCATTAGACCCATTATAGAATACAATGCCTCGTTTGGTATGTACCTCTCAAGACATCTGAAACAACTGGAAAGGCCACAGAAATATCTCACTAAAAGAATCACAGGCCTAAAGCAGATGCCCTACGCTGACCGCCTTAAAAAACTCCAGCTATACTCTGTCGCATATCGTCTACTCAGAGGCGATCTTTGCTTAACATACAAGGCCATGTCAAACCCAGAGCTGTTGGACATGCTACACATAAAGAAATCCCAATCCCTCAGAGCGACACGCTCCAGGGATCTAAACCTTGTCATCACAATAAACAAAACATGCTGGATAGATAGGTTCCTGACCCAGAGACTCCCCAGACTCTGGAATAGATTGCCCATACATGTCAAGCAGAGTGCCTCTTTGGTCCTCTTCAAAAGGAACCTTGACGATTGGATGGGAGAAAGGAAATTCACCCCGGGGATCACGTCAGTCGCCCTGCTAGACAGGGGTCCAGGGAAGTAAATAGTGTGGGAAGAAATAGCCAGGGAATTGTTATGGCTAGGCTTGTATAGGCCCTAGGGCTGATAGCGTAGTACCAACCTATGAACCTATATTGTTTATAAAACGACGATATAAGTGGGCTTTGTGGAAGCCTTGTATATGGGTCAAACTCTCCTTCACCCATGTGCTGAGGACTAGGTTGGAGAAAGAGGGGGCCATTTTGGACCCCATTGCCACCCCCTTGCTCTTTAGGGAGATGGCTCCACTGAAGCTGAAAAAGTTGTTTTTTAGAACCACTGTGGTTAAAGCTATAAGCATTTCAGTTTTAAAAATATTGAATTTAGCATGCTTGTTGAGAAAAAGTTCTAATGCTTCCAAACCTTCCCTGTGGGGGATGTTGGAGTACAATGCTACTACGTCTAGGGTTACTAACATACATTTTGAGAAATCAGTATTACTCTCATGCAAAATGTTTAAAAAGTCCCAGGAGTCCTTCATGTAAAAATCCTTCGCCTGAACTAGCGGGTTGAAAATGAAGTCCAGGTATTCTGAGATTGTCTCTGTCTTGGTTTTATGGTTAGAGATGATGAGCCTAAATGGGGGAGGTTGGCGGGGTCCTTGTGTACTTTGGGGATGCCAAATGCTCTTCCTAGGCTGGGGTTATGCATCGACAGAAAAACAGATTCCTCTAGGGTGATATGCTGCTTGCATTCCAGGGTTTTGAGCAGCTTATCAATGGTAGTGAAGCTTTGTTCACTTCGTTCAAGGTCACAGCCTTGTAAAAGTCCTGGTTAAGCAGCAAATTGTTAAATTTTTTGTACATAGGTTTCCCGTTCCATAAGTACAAGGCCCGTTCCCTTATCTGCTTTCATGATACGCAGATCGTGATCCTAGCTTTAGTCCCGCATGGCGTCCAGTTCCGCTGGTGAGAGGTTGTACCATTGTGGAAGTTGGGCTCGTTAAGAAGCCCTCTGAGATCTTGCTCATACACTTTTTGGAAGGCTGAAGGCGTGTTGTTGAGGGCAGGGGTGAATACACTCTTTTTTTTCTGGGGATTGCGAGTGTATCAAACAACAAAAACTTCACTACCATTGATAAGCTGCTTGAGTCTAAATTCCCTATAGGTGCGTTTCTTGGGATAGACTGACCATCCAATCCTGAGTAAGTTGATGTGGGATTCAGAGAATGTAAGGAATCAGTGTCATGTTTTTACTGTATATGCAACACACACACACACACACACACACACACACACACACACACACACTTTATCCATAAGAAATGCTTTCTGAATTTTTATTTTTCATCAGCCAACTTGATACTGAGCTGTCTGTCTGAATTAAATGCGATCATAGTTTACACATCATTAGGAGGTCATAGTGAGTATCAAATGTTCAGTGTTAAGATCTGGAGTGCTATGTACACAGTCAGTATTTTATTAATATAAGTAAACTTCATCTTCCTTTCCGCAGATAAATAGCAAGGTTGATACAGTATTGTAGATGTTTAGTTTGCTTTCATTGAAAATGCAGAGGATTTACTGCTTTGTTAATACAGAAAATAACCCAGTTAAGCAATGTATAATTTCTATAATGTATTTAAGTTGTAGTGACTGAAAGGAGTTGTAAATCTAGCATTAGTAGCTTTGTGTTAACTGGCATACTGATTAAATGGGCAGAAGGTGAGCAAAGCACTTAAAGTGAGGGGAAAAAAACATTTAAGGATAATCAGAGGAAATGCAAGCTGTTTTTAAAGAAGGATAGAGGCAGTTCAAGTAATTTTTTTGTGCAGTGTATTTAGTTTAACTCGCTTAATAACTTCATTAAAAATATTTCATCTCATTCCTTACTGTTAGGACTTTGGTTCCGTTCCCGGAACCGACACAGCTGTTTCCAAGCTCACGCCAGCCAAAAACTCTCAGCTAAGACCTACCCATAATGCCCCTCTCATAGTCTCTCCAGATCTGGTTTGCCGCGTTCCTTGTCAGACGTGCCTCGCCATCTCTCTCTCAAGCTAAGTGGAAATTTGTGATTTTTGTGTAGTTTCTCTTAAAACCTTGCCATTTTTTAGTCAGTTTAGCTGTTTCTTACTATCGTCTATAACTTGCTTCTATTTTCTATCCTTTACCTTTGGTAATTAATTGTCTACTATCGTTGGTACTGTCCCCCTCTCCTGACTTTGGTAGGCCCTCCTTCTACCACTTGTGGTATTTTTTAATACCATCTTTGGTATTCTCTCCTTTTCTTTCCCTTTTTGTTGTTGTTTTCTTTCGGATAGCCCTTTGTTGCCTGTACTGTGAGACAAAGTTAAGTTGGGGTTTAAACAGTGTGACAAGTGTGGTAGTAAGATGCCCAACTCGGATGGCCACGCTCGATGCATTTACTGTTTGGGCGTGAACCATAAAAATGCTGATTATGATGTTTTTCTAGTTTTAGCAATTGCACTCTAGCAGAGTGCAAAAACAAGCTAATTCTCAAAGGTTTAATCAGAATGCCTTTTTCGGAGGCTCTCTCTGGGTCGGAGGTCTCACCGCCCTCTAAGACCAAGAAACATAAGGAAAAACTGAGTCATTCGGTTCCTGCATCTCTGTTAGTTACAGAACCGAGTCAGCTCCATGCTTCTCCAGCGCCCTCGGCGCAGACCTCTTCGGCACCAGGCACTGTGTCTTCACCCTCAGTGCCGTCTCTGATGTTGACTCTTGTTTCAGTTCCAGCCTCGGCACCATCGGCTTCGGTGCCTTCCTTGGTTCCGACAGGGCTTTCATGACCATACCTGCTTCAGGACCATCCCTGGCCACTGTGCCGATAGCTTATTTGGCTCCACAGACTATGACCTCGGTTCCTAAACTCGAATATCTCCCAAGAACCAGATACTGTCCAACATACGACCCTTTTTTGGGGCATCAGTTTAGCCCCTTTCTTGAAAGACCTGATTCTCCTTCAGCAGCCTCCCATAGATCCACCAGGAGTCTTTCTGAACTAGATGTAGTGCGGCTTGTGGACCAGTTTCTGGCAGCTAGGGGATTGCCCACTCTAGCTAGACCTTCTGTCCCCATTGCCTCGGAATCCTTTACAGCATATTCTCCTGTTTATCCTCCTCTGGCCTCTACCCAGGCCCTGCAGATCTTGGTACCGATGTCCACCCCAGTGCATACTGTCTCGGCCCTGACTACGGAGTTTTCCCTGTCTGCACATACCACCCTTGCTGCATTGGCTCCGTTGGAGCCAGTGTGCTCTCGAAGCAGTGTTTGGACTGTGTTGGCACCGTGGTACCTAGCCCGGTGCCTATTTTTTCATTGGTGCCATCTATGTCCACGGCTCCAACAGCTTCCAGTCCTCTCGGAGCTCCTCACCTGAATGTGGGCTCCTCAGGGTGGCGTGTGACCTTGGTTCCGAGGTTGTCTTTCTCGGTTCCGGGCTCCCATCACTCCTTGGGCAGGCCTGCTTTCCAGGTGATGGAGAGGGTTCTTGCCTCCCTGGGCTCGCAGTCAGCATCATTGACATCGGCACCAGAACCCCCTCTAGCATGCAGCTGTCCCAACCTTCTACTTCGGGATCCCGGGCATGGGAGCCGCAAGACCTCCCTTTGAAGGGAACTCTTTCTCCAAAGTCCTCCTCAGAAGATCCCACTGGGGAGCCACCCCGGAAGAAGCAGTGCAAGAGGAAGCTCCTTAATTCCCTTGAGGAATCTATCACTGAGGACACCGATTGCGATGAGGGAGAAGGGTCCCCGCGGTCTCCCCAGACGACGTCTCATTTGGAGATATTCTCAAAATCCTCAAGCAGCGGGGAGTGTTGAAGTCCTCTAACCCTTCTTCTGAGGAATCGGTGTTCTTGCAGGCCTTCCATGCCCAGCCATCTACTTCCTGGGTGACCCCACCTGCGGATGAGCTTATTAAGCTGATCATGCAGTGTGTCTGGAAGGCCGTGGACAATGTAGAACCGTCCCCCAGAGGCCAGACAAAATTCTATCCACCCCTGAAGACCAGCCCAACTGGTCCAAGCAGTTGACAGTTGATTCCATGGTCGTGGCAGCGGCCACCAAGAGGGAACTGGCAGAAGATAGTTCCACTGTCCATCCTCCAAACAGGGAGCCCCGGGCCATGGACAGACTAGGGAAGTGGACCTATGCTTCAGCGACCTTTGCCATTCGGTTGCTAAACTATCTGGCACACTTCACTCGCCTCCAAAGAGACCTAATCTCTGAAATGTCTTCCTCTTCGGCGGGGGTACTGCCTGATGAAGTGCGTGACACTTTTGCCTCACAGCTAGCTCCCCTTGAATCTATCTTGAACTCCTTGATGCTTTTGATATCTCACACCACCAAGGGGGCAGCTCGAGCTGCCGCATCAGACATTGTCATGAGACGTCATGCTTTTTTGCATTTGTGTGATTTCGCAGACCCCTTTAAATCTTCTTTTGTCAGTGTGCCTGTTGACGAATCTGCACTTTTTGGTTCTAAAGTACGAGACACATTAGCATGAAGTGAGAAAGACAGAAAGACCTTGTCTACTCTGGGCATACGTTTTTCTACCCCCCAGAGGTCCTACTCCAGGAACCAGAGGGGAGGAAAATTGTGGTTCAAGAAATCCCAAGGATCTTTTCGTGACACTCATGGTGAGCAATTACCCTGGGGCAGAGGGGGCAGCTCATCTTGAAGATGCCCCTTTCAGGGTACAGGGGGTCTGCGTAACCAGGGCACTAGAAATTCCTAATCCGGCCGACCCTACCAGCGCTCCTGAGTAGTGGCCTTGTTGCTTTCCTCTGGAAGCAGCCAGGGGTCATTTTTCTCTGCACCTACCAGCCTGGTAACTTATTACTACCGATGTCTGGGTGCGGAGAATAATATCCAGAGGCTACCAGATACCATTCGATTTAACTCCTAGACCCGCCAAACGAATCCCCGATGTGCCACCCAATCAGAGGGAGGTAGCAGCCTTAGAAATAGAAAAGCTACTAAGAAAAAGAGTCTTCCAACCAGTCCCACCAGACCAGAGAGGATCCGGGTTTTACTTGAGGTTCTTTTTAGTGCCAAAAAAGACAGGGGACTGGAGACCAGTCCTGGATCTCTGCCTGTTGAACAAATTTATCAAACCTCAAAAATTCCGGATGGTCATGGGTACAGTCCATTCTCCCTTTTCTAGGGAGGGACAACTGGATGTGCTCTATAGACCTGCAGGACGTGTGCTACCACATAAAGATGGATCTCTCCTCCCGGAGATTTCTCCGCTTCAGCCTGGGAGCCAATCACTACCATTTCAGAGCACTACAATTCAGTCTCTTGACAGCCCCCCCCCGAGTGTTCACCAAATGTATGGCAGTGGTAGTGGCTCATCTTCGACTACAAGGATTCCAGGTGTTTCCATATCTAGACAATTGGCGCCTTACTGCTCGACCAGGGGTGGGCAAACTCGATCTGAAGAGACTATGAGAGGGGCATTATGGGTAGGTCTTAGCTGACAGTTTTTTGGCTGGCGCAAGCTTGGAAATGGCCATGTCTGTTCCGAGGACGGAACTGAAGTCCTAACAGTAGTGAATGAATAAAGATCTACAACACAGATGGAACATTATGGTAAGACATAACTTCTTTTTATTTCTTTTCTGCAAAGGAGAAGCTACGGCTACAAGGCCAGATAACAGAAGGAAGCCACATGATTAAAACCATTGTTTTTGGTCGGTATGAGCTAGATACATGGTACCACTCCCCCTATCCTGAAGAGTATGCTCGTCTTGGTCGGCTGTACATGTGTGAGTTCTGCCTTAAGTATATGAAGAGTCAGACCATCCTACGAAGACACATGGTAAGAACTTTGTCTTATATATGCCTAGTGATGCTTTCAATTGAGATGTAATGGCTGTGTGTTGTTGTTTGGGTGGAAGTTCTTGGTATGTGGACTTCAGAAAGAGCAAATTAATATGTTTGTACACGTCACAGCTTTCACTTAAGTATAGTTTTTTTTTGGTCATTATTAATTATATTTTCCCTTTCAATGTTTTTCTTATTTAAGCTTTGTAAAAAGTAGTAGTGAGATATGTTATAATATGTTATGTCAGCACCACTGGTACGTAGTTGATGCTGAGTAGGGGGGAGAAGGCTGTAGATGCTATGCCATCACTTAGTGCCTAGAATCATGCTCCACTCTTGATGCTGTAGCATGCCATTTTAGGGAGATGTGCTGGCCTTCAAATGAGATTTTAAACATAGGTCCCATCCTCACGATTTGGGTGAAGTAAAAGATCAAATGGCACTGTTTTTAATATGATTTTCCATCACATCCCTGACAACATTTAGCCCCCTCCACTTGGTCGTGTGCCTATCATTTGAGAGGGAAGAGCTAACTGCAATGGCTGTCATCAAGGCAGCCACGGAGAGAGTTTGGTCGTGTATCTCCACTGATGCACATTATTTGAGCACTGCTGCAGTAGCCTTAGCTGTATGAGTTATATCCTCCACAGTCACAATGGCTCAACAGAAAGCTCACTTGTCTTTGTTGCAGAGAGCTGTGGGTTCTCTTCCTACACAAGGTAGTTGCATTAATTTAGAGGTGGGTTTGGCAGACCGGTGATCTACTGTGGTGACCCCTAACAGGAGAAGCTGAAAGACAGTTTGGCATAATTGTTAAGGTCTTCACCTTATAAACACAAGGTACAGGATTGGATTCTGTTCTTGAGTTATTGGCTAGGCTTAAAATGGTCCTTCAGGGCGCTTAGCCTAGTACTCATCTATGAACTTATGAAATATATATATATAATTGCCAGTCAGCTTCCATGGCTTAAGGGAACCTTCCACATGCTACCAAACAACTGACATCTCAAGCAGAGCTGGAGAAAATCTGTGGTGCGGGCACCAAGCTGTTCAGAGTTTTCCTGTCACAGAGGAATGCTCTTCTTGCAGGTTTTTCTTGGATTGACAGTTGTCTAGTGCTCCTCTGTTGCTAGGCATGCAAGTTCCTTCAGGGAAAAAGACTTCCAGAATTCATTTTATGACTGAAACTCTACTTTTTTAAAGCCAGACTGTTTCTGTATGCTAGGAATTTATTATGTTTGAACTGTAATGTGACTTCTGTTATTTGAAAGACGGTGGTTCTTTTAATACTTTAAGAAACAGTTTTATTTTTTGTAATGTTTGCGCTAACTTTTATCGAGAAAAGTTGTATAAATTTTGCTTGGGGGATGTGACAAGTGCATGTTATTACTTTCTGATGCTTATCTTTTGCTGGCTGCTGCTATGGTTCCAGGCTTCCTTCTTGCCTCTCCATGGAAAACTGACTGCTTCCTTGATTCTTCTTTTCTCTGGCCAGAAAAAGAAAAGAAAATTCCAGACAGTCTTTGCTGCTTCATCTGGCTGCTACTTTGCCTCAGCTGCAGATGGGTGACTGTACCTCCAGGAAAAAAATACTCCGGGGACAGCTGGATACAGCAGCTTGAATCTCACACCGGCCTCTTGACATTCCCTGATCGCTGGGATAAATTTGCTTCTCTTCTGCCTGGTGTACAGTTTATAATCATTTCTACAAACACTGCTGTCTCCAGTTTTTGATAATTTGCCCTTCTGCCAGAGTTTTGTCAAGATAAACTCTTTCTGCTGCTATGATTACAGCTTTACTAATGCATGTATTTGCTGCTTACTCATGGCCAGGTTTGGGGCATATGCTCATTTATCAAATCCTGCTGTGGCATTCCAGACCAGTTGCTTAGTTGTACTTTCATAAAATGAATAGTCTATTTCTTCCAGTTTCTCTGGTACAGCAGAAAATATCAGGTTTTCTCCTCATGCTTTGTCCTTCAACTGTACTATTTTTTGAAACGGGTCTTCTTGAGAAGTCTTATAATCAGCCAGCTTTTTCTTCATTTCATCCTCTGATTTTTGCAGTTTTATTACTTTAGCTCAACAGTTAGTTAAAACTTATTCTATTTTATCCAGCCTTTTGTTATTTGAGTTTGTATAGTTCTTCAGTCATTCATTTATTTTAATCACCTCTGAGTACATTTGATTTATTGTTTCCTATAAACGTCTGGAAGCCATTTCTTGTACCAAAGCTGAAGCTTGAACTGCTTTTTGCTGAACAGCTGCAGAATCCTTCCCAGATAGTGTTTTCTGTTCGCCTTTTCTGATTAATTTTCTTTCACGTTTTTCGGGGTTCTTTGCTGGCATCCAGGCAGTGTACTTACTAGCCAGTAACTAAATGTTATCCAAAAAAAAAAAAGTTTGAATGGTACTCCTTTGTCTCAGTTTCTGTTTTCCCAGTGGGAGAGTTGAAGTTGAGCTGTTTATCACTGCAGCCATCATGGAAGTCTAAGAGAATCACTCTTGTCAGTCTTTGAGGAAGGAGTGGGGAATGCTTCAATGTCTACCCAGACTGGGATGCTTGTTTCCTGAGTTCGTCTGCTTCTGTGAATATTCCCATCAAAAAGAAGCAGATAGCTAAACATTTATTTTCTTCTCTGTCAGTTACTTTATCGAGAGAAAGTTTATTGGCCCTGGCTTAGGGCTTAATTAAGGCTCTTAAGCCTTCTAATTCTGGATTTTACTGATTACAGAAAAATAAATTCTTCATTTTCTGAAGATTCCTAGTGTGATGAACAAGGAACTGATTGTAAAGTTATAACTTCTGTTGTTTTTTTCTCCTCAGGAAACGGATTCTGATTCTGAGGAAAGTATTTCTTTTGATTGTCCATTGGAATATTTTTTTTTGTTTCTGAAACGATTTTCAAAAATAAACAAGGGTTTCAATGACATTCAAGTTTCCTTGAAAAAAAAGTATAATTTATTACAGCTGGAATTTCCTCAAACTACTCCTGTTCCTCCTGTCCTTCCAGCCTTGGAGAATGTTTTTATTGTAGCCTGCAACATGCCTGACAGCCAGCATGCAACACCCAAGAAGGCAGAGAGTGTATAAAGTTCTTCAGTCTTACAAATTTTTATTTTCTAATCCCAGATATGACCCTACACTGATTTCCTTCGCAATGCTAAATGCTAATCCCCTCCCTGAGTTTGTTGAGAGGGAAACTGATTTATGGGGTGACTCAGATTTTCAGCCTTCCTTTTCCATGTTTGATAGATTTCATCCTTAACTCAGGATCCTTTTATAAAATGTAAAGTAAGCAGACTCAGCAAGCTTTTTGGTAAGCAGACATCTAATTCAAGAAGGAGGGAGTTTCGTAGAAACCAGGACAGTCTAATAATTCTGAATGACTGTCTGCCAGTTGCAACCCCATCAATTCCCACTGACATTCCTTTAAGTCTTCCCTATTTCTCTCTTTTGGCAACAGGAGTAGGCAAATTGGTTCAGAGAATGCTCCAATGGGTACAGATGGCAGCATGAGTCCCTTCCTTCTTTTTAGGATATTCCTCCTCCTCCATCAGATCAAATTCCTTTCCCCCTCCTGTCAATCAGCATCTTCTGACCCGAAAAGTCGGGGTTATAGAATCTTTTCATCTCTCTTGACAGGGAAATATTTTATTCAGGAATGCTTCTGGTACCAAAGAAAAAAGTTTAGCGGTGACCAATCCTAGATCTTTCCTTTCTTAATCAGTTTGTGAATGACCCAAAGTTCAAAATGCTGTCTTTTCATAGTCCATTTTTTCGTAATTCCAGGTTTAAAAGAAGTTTATAATCATAATCCTGAAGCCTTAAATTTTAAACAGCTAGATTACACTTTCAGTTCTCTGCATTACCCTTTGGGTAATAAGCTGCTTCAAGGGTGTTCATAGAGTGTCTAGCACCAGTGATACCCTGCTGCAGACTCATTGTAGTCACAGTTTTCTGGATTTAGATGACTTGCTTATCTCTCCAGACTCTTTTCCAAAGTGTTAGAGATCTCTCACTTGGATAAGAGATTGTCTTTAAAGACTGAGTTTCTAAGATCATTCAAAAGTGTTCTTTGACTTCTTTTCACAGGATTGTATTTCTAGGATGTCTCCTAGATACTTAAGTTCAAAGAGCATTTCTTCCATAGGAAAAAAAAGTAGATCTACAACTAGATCTATTCCTGTGCTTTTTCACACCGCACAGTCCATGACTTAGCAAGGAAACTTCTCAGGCTGCTGGATTCATGGCATCAGTGATTCTCATAATTCTTCTAGCCAGAGTTCACATGAGAAGGATTCAGTGATACCTAAAATCTGTATGGTCCCAACTTCAACACCTCCTGGTGTTTTAAATTCATTTTTCGGATTTGCAAAAAAAAAAAAAAAAAAAAAGCTGCAGTGGAGAGACCATTTTTATCTGAATCTAGGCCTCCCCTTCTCCCTTCCAGCTCTACTGCTGTCTGTATGAACAGCTACTTAGGAGCTGTGTCCTTGGGGGTAAAGTGGGAAAAAAATGCAGACCAAAACACGCAAACTTAAAAGAGATGTTGTCGGTTATAAAAGCATGCAACACTCTCAGCCATTTGTAATCAGTCAACATGACCTCTACTAGTGATTATAGTCGAAATCACAGTGATATGGTATAAAAACAGGGGGTTCCAGATCTTTCCCTCTGTGCAGATTGGCCATAGTAACCTGGGACATAGCTATTCAGCACAATCTCATTCAACAGATGTCTTGCAGGCTGAGCTGGACCATGACAGACCCTCACAAATAGAAACTGAATCAGGGTGTTTTCCAGAATTTGAACCATATGCATTTGCCTCCATTCACAAAAGACAACTGACAAAATTATGCTCTGGGATTCCTTGCAAGCAGGCCTGGAAAACAAATTCATTCTTTTTAACTTGTTCAGGAGTGTGATGTTCATCATATTGATCACTGCTGCAGTAGCCTACGCTATATGGGTTATATCCTGCTAAGAATATAATAGCTGGCCAGCTCCCAAAGCTGCAGAGCACCTGCCATGCGCCCAGTCCTTTAGACAACTCGAGCTGGCCTGACTAAAAGACAGGTTTGGGCGCCAAGTCCTTCAGAGCTTTTCTGTTGCCAGAGTGAGTGCTCCTTTGTGGACTTTCAAGGATCGACAGTCAGCTATCACTTTTCCATTGTTAGGCAGATAAGTTCCTTTTGGGAAAAAACTTTCCACATTAACCTTTTTGTTTATAGTCATTGTCCTGTTTAGGAAAGTAGTTTTAAGCTAGGAATTTGTGTTTTTATTGACGGTCTCACATCTTAAGTGTTCTTTTACATGGAAGTGTACTTTTTACATGACATTTTCAAAGTTGTTGTAAAGTGTTTAAACTGTTTTTTTTTTCTATAGATAAACTGTATTAATTTTACTTGAGGGGGATTTGAAAGTGTATGGGAAAATGACTTTTAACAGCTTTCTAAGTTTACTAACTTGTGCTGTTTAGTTTCTCCAGGGAAGATGCACGAGCATCACTGATGGTCCCTTGGGCAGACCTTCCAGCCACAAAAAGAAAAAGTTAACCAGACAGATTTTGAGACCATAGTAAGCTAGTAATTTGCCTCAGCCACAGGTGGCTCTGCTGTGACTAAAGTTGTTTCCTCAGACCATTCATCTTTTTTCATCTTTTTCATCTGGGCCCCTCTGGTGTTGTTCATATAGTGAGTATGGAATGTGGAGTAGCCACGTCCTCTGCAGCTGTTGGGGTCCTCTGAGTGGGCAAGGGACAGCCACTCTTGTTGGTCTTAGGAGAAAGAACAGGCAAGGTGTCCCTGCTGTGCCATAATGTTGTACCCAGGGAAGCTGCTGCTGACATTAATAAACCTATTTTCCTAACTTTCTTGTCAAAAAGAAGCAGAAAACAAAACATTTATCTTCTCCTGCTGTAGTTCTTCTGGATAGGAGTAGTTTACTGGCACTGGCTCAGGGTCTTGTACAGGCTAGTGACCCTTCTTATAAAGTGGTTTCTGTTAAAAGAAAAAGGGATACATTCTTTCCTGAAGATGTTCAAGATCTTGAATCTGTAGAAGAATGTGATGGGACAGATGCAGCGTTTTCTCTCAGATTTCTGATTCAGATTCAGAGGAGAGTATGGTATCCAAATCTCACTGTGTGAGATTCTGTTTTCTCTTTCTCTGAGAATATTTTCAGGATGTGCTAGAATTTTTGGTGGGAGAACACAGAGCTTTTGTCTGTCAAAAAATGTCCCCCAGTACTGTCAACATAGGTGGATGTGTTTGTCATATCTTGAGGTTTCCCAGAAAGTAAGCCTGGTGCACCTAAGAAAAGGTAATAGAATGTGCAAAGTTCCAAATTGTTTCAAGTTTTTATACACTTATTCCAGACCTGATTCAACAGCTATAGATTTAGTTAATCCAGCTGCTGCCCAACATTTTATTAACACAACAGATAGCACACCTGCCTTTGATGCAGAAGGCTGTGAGTTTTATTCCCACAGCAATTGGATCGATTGATGACATTGTCGTGCAGCATATTGGGGGGGGGGGCTGCATCCTGAGTGTGCTGTTCTTTGGTTGAGGTGGTAAAATGAGGCCCCATCTGCTTGAGTTGATGGTAGCTCAGGTGGATGTAAAATATCCCACAGCATCTGTCGAAAAGTGTAGGGGGTCCTTTATTATATGCAACTATATACAAATGTACATAATTACTAAATTTCCATTAGGTTTACATTTCTCCATCACTTACAAGTTTTTGTTTCACATTTGTATAGACCTCCACTTCTTTTTCTACAACCCTTCCCAGTTAATTTTTCGTTTTATATTGGGTATTGCCCAATTTACATTAAGGAACATTTTCTTATCCAAGTTTTTGACATATTCCTTACTACATTTCTCATAAAATCCATATTCAATTATATCCATGTTTATCTGTTTATAGTCTTGTATTTCTTTCAAAATATTCTTCTCTATTATTTTTCCCATAATTTCGTTACTCTTTTACATGTTTTTAAAACTTGTTCTACAGTTTCTAATTCATCACACAATGTACATATTCTTTTTACTTTGTAATAAGGCATAATTCCTTTTACTGGTAATCTATTAATTTGTAACCTCGATAAAAATCCTGACATTCCACATATTTCTTTGTTTTGTAGCTTTTGTTTTCCTTCTGACAGATATCCCCATGGATTCACATAGTAATGTTTCACATTGTTTTTGTACCATAATTTTCTTCTACCTCTTCTATATTTAACTTCCATGTATTTATTTTGTCTTGATGCTGTCTCCCTGTTTTCAATTTTATTACATTCAGTTCCCTTTTATATTTTATCTTAAACAATCTTACTACCAGTTTGCGGTTTTTCCATTTATCCATTTTAATACCCTATACAAATTCAACAGTGCACTATATACCATAGTGTTCAACAGACTCAACCCCCCGTCTTCCTTATCCCTATGTAATACTTCTCTTTTAATTGGTTTTAACCTAGATCCCCAAATACATCTAAACATCAGTATGATAAACTGTTTTTCCAAATCTTTTGGTATCATATGTACTTCAGCCCCACAGTTTTCTCATCCATATGGAATTAATCAAATGCATTATCTTTCCTAAAAGATAAGATATACCTACTCCTTATGACACTAATTTCTTTTAGAGTCTGCAAAATTTTCATTCATTGCTTCCCAGTAACACTCAATACACAGCATTGTATTCCTATTACCAATGTTTCCTTTATTCCAAATTGAATTCCCTTTAACTTCTCCTCTGAAACAAATCCCTTACTTTTTTCTCTATTTACTGACACCCCCGTTTGTTCTAAACTATTATTTATGCACAAAATGACTTCTCATTTTACTCTGTTTGGTCATAAGACTGATAACATCTGCATAAGATATAATGACACGATATTCAGTACCATTATTCTGTGTTTTTATCATTTCCTCATTTTTTTACTAGCCATTATCACACATAAAATACTACTCACCAGTCAACCTTGTTTTAAACCCCTATTTATTTCTGTCTCTTCACTTAACCAACCATTTATTAAAATTCTTATTTTGCTATTCCTATACACCAATCTAATTGCTTTCTGAATTTATTTACTAAAATGATATCCATTATTTTTCCATAATATATTATGATCTGTCATATCAAATGCTTTATTTATATCTTCTGCCAATAATTTTGCTTCATTATATTCTTTTTAAAAATCATCTCTCACTACTTCTCTAACAATCATTAATAATTTCTGACACTCTTTTCCTTTTAATCTATAAATATTATCTTCTAATACAATATCTATCTTATTCTCTAATCTTATTTGTATTATTTTCATAAATATGTTATAATCAGTGTTATTTAACACCAATGGTCTCCAGTTATTAATTTCTTCCTTCTCTCCTTTCTTCCAAATAAATATCATAATTCCACTTCATATTTGTGTAGAACACATACCATCATTTAGCCATTCATTGAATATACATACTATGAGTTATTTTTGCCATTGCTCCATGTTCTTAAACATTAAATAACATATAGCATCTGAACCTACTGAAGAATTAAGGTTTACTTTCTTTATCACCAAATTTACTTCTATTAGAGTGATCTGCTTATCAACATCTTTATTTCTTTTGTAAATTGCTTAACTTTCTATTCATTTTCATTTTTCATCTCTCTTTTCTTTACCATCTCTTTAATATACTCTACCACGATTTTCATAATACTTCCTTGCTGTTTTTCCACCTTCCCCTTTTTATTTTTCATTTCTCTCAAGATACCACTTTCTTAAATATGGAGATAGTTCTTTCTTTTTTCCTTGTAAAAATATATTTGTACAACAATCCATTAATTTTTTAAAATTATTTTATATACAGTATTTTTTCTTTTTTCTATAATATACTTTCTCATTTCTCTTTAAACTTTCTAATATCTTATTCTGCATTTTCATATATTCTTTTTTTCTGTCTCTTTCTACTTTCCCATTTTAAATAATTCTTTTTATATTTCTCTTTAAAAGTCGTCCATCATTTTGTCAAATTATTATAAAACTCTGTTTTTTCCCATAATCCCAGTATATAATCTTTTTCTTTCTAATTCGGCACTTCCTCATTTATTCTTTTAATTCATTTTCCAGTTTTTATGTGTTCTTTATTTTACTCTATATTTCTATTCATATTCCCATATGGTCTGAAAATCCTGTTTCCACTGCTGCTTCTGTGACTATTTCTGTACTTTTAGAAACTTAAAAATAATTAATCACTGTTTTAACATTTTCTCTTCTATATATACTTGTATTTATAATCCCCATTATTAGATTTGCATATTTCCTTCATTTGTTTCATATCTAACCTATGATCTGAAGTTGTCAGTCGTCGTTTCGTCATTCATGTGCGAGTTCGGTTCTGAAGCCTCGGAACCAACTCAGCTGCTTCTGTAGCTCATGGATTCTAAAAAACTCTGAAGCACATCCCTTACCCTTAATGCTTAGGGTAGATTACCCCAAATCTTGTTTGCCACTTTCAGCTTCAGATGTGGTTTCCCGTTACACTCTCGAGCCTTATTCAGCTAAGTAGAAAATTTTTATTAAATAAATGTTTTCCTCATTTCTAATATCCTTCTAGCCTATTCCCGTTCTATCACATCTTTTAAATTTTTCATCCATTTTTTTATGCAAAACTTTCACTTCTTTTCCTTTACCGTCTACCGTTAGGTAGCTCTTCTTACCATTGTTGGTATCCCATACCCTCCCTTTACCACTAGGTATTTTTTTCACTACCATTGTTGGTAGTTTCTTCTGTTAAAAATATCTTTCCTTCTCTGCCTTTCCTTTCATCTTCCGGTTGGGTTTTTTGTGTGTGGTAATTTCCCTTCGCCTGAGATGTGTGTGTGTGACTCTGTTTTTGCATGTGTCTGTTGCCGCTGACTTCTCACTATGGCTAATAAAGAGAAGGCTCCAGCTGGTTTTAAGAAATGTTCAAAATGTGGCCATAAAATTCCCTGCTCGGACCAACATTCCTTGTGTGTTTATTATTTGGGCCCATTATATTTGCAAGAGGACTGTTCCATTTGCCAAGTTTTTAGCCACTGAGTATTGGTAGAGAGGAAAAACAAACTTATTTTGAAAGTTCTGCTTCCCTCCTCTTTCGCCTCCCCTCTGAACAACAAATGCAGCAGCTACTTTGCCCTAATCCCCCCAGAGGGGGAATTACTGAGGGATGCTCTTCTTCACAATTGGCCACTCGGCCTTCTTTACGCCTTTCCTCCGACCCCATTAATAACAATATTTCTACAGAAAGCAGCCAAGTTGAAGAGCAAACTTATCATCATTGCCACTTATTGGCCTTGGCAAATTTGGTGTCCCTTCCTTTGGCCTCATCTGGTACATCAATCTTGGATTCTGGATCCAGGTCTGGACCTGTCTCAGCAGACAGACATCAGTCACCCAGACATTACAACTCTCAAGCTGACAGCTTGATTTTTCCAATTACTTTAGTGTCCAGGCATAATATGCTCTCCTCCCCAATCAAACACACACTTTTGTCATCTCATAAGCCATCTACATGTAAACTTTATTCAAGTAAATGGAAAATATTTGTTCATTGAGCCTCTCTGCATCATATTGATCCTTTCTCGGCACCAGTACACAAAATCCTTCATTTCCTAGCCTCCATCTTCAGTGAAGGTGCTTCCACTTATACTGATAAAGTTCTAATAGCAGCCATTAATAATTTTCACAGTGGTTTCCATGGATCATCAGTGGCCTCACACCAACTTTGTAAAGCCTTTTTGAAAAGTGCTCTTCTCCTTAAACCACCTTACAAGGATCACACGCTTCCTTGGGACCTTACTCTGATGTTACAAGCTCTGACACAATCCCCCTTTGAACCAGCCTCTAGGTGTGATCCAAAATTTCTATCCTGGAAAACTATCTTTCTGTTTGCCGTCAATTTGGCTTGACGAATTTTGGAAATTCAAGTGGTTTTGTTTATCCCTCCATATTTGATTTTTCTTAAGGATAGAATTTTTTCTCAGGACAAATCCATCTTTTCTTCCTAAGGTAGTTTCTGAAACCAACCTCAATCAATGCATCAGTCTTCTGGTCTTTTTTCCAAATAACTCTAACAAGGGTGAGTACTTCTTACACCTGTTAGATGTTCACAGACAGTTAAAATTCTACCTTGACAAGACTAAAGGGGGTCTATGACAATGGATCAAATACACTAAATATCGAATGGCCGAAAAACCAAAAACGCTGGTGATAGAACCCGTTTTATGAGGTCACGGTACAGCAAAAATCAGGAAATTTGCCCTATCCTCACTGTAGTGCGATCTCAGAGTTGGTATATATATTTAGTGGGGGGTGTGGGGAGCGCAGCCCCCCACAAAACAGGTTTCTATCACCTGTGTTTTCGATTTTCCGGTCGTTCGATATTTAGTTCGATCTGTTGTCATAGACCAGACTAAAATCCAACCAGCTATTTATCTCCTTTTCTCATATTAAATTAGGACAATCTGTGAACAAAGTGACTCGAGCCAAATGGATTACAGACTGCATTTCCTTTTTTATGAGAAGAGAGGTATACCGGGACTGGTTTCCCCAAAAGCACACTCAGTGAGAACAGTAGCCACTTCCGCTGTCTTCAAGTCGAGAACATCCATAAATGACATATGTACAGCTCCAACTTGGGTGTCTCCCCATACTTTTGTTACTCATTACAAATTAGATCTGGTCTCTAGGGGATGAGCATCATTTGGTTCAGTGGTGCTCAGGATTGTCCTTCCTTGAGTCCACCTAGGATTTTAAGTAGCTGGGGACTCTGTCCCAGACATTGATGACAAAATGAAGACTGACAACTTCAGATAAAGAAGATATGTCTTGCCATAACATTCCATCTGTGTTGTCCGTCTTCATTTGTCATTAACGTCCCTCCCTCCAGCCCCCTACCAGATTCCTGGAAGAATGGACATTCCCCCGACAGGTTTCCGTTTGGAATTGATTGTTACTCCAGATATGGCCTCTTCAGGAAATTTTACTTTCTTCTTACACTTATGGGCAGACTCGATCTGAGGTAATCTACCCTCAGCATTATGGGTAAGGGATGCGCTCAGGAGGTTTTTAGAATATACTAGCTATAGAAGCGGCCGAGTCAGTTCCGAGGCTTTGGAACCGAACCCACAGTTTGATGACAAATGAAGATGGACAACTCAGATGGAATTTTATGGTAGGACATAACTTTTTTTATATTTTTATTCCTTAAGTCAGAATTAAAATCACCAGTAACTATGATAGCCATATTTACAATTATATGACCCAATACATCTTAAACCAACCATCTGAAGTAGGAATGTTCATTTGTCAGCAACCTGTGGGTTACGGATCCGATATCGGATCCGAGCCGGCAACTTGTTTCAAGCTAATGGATCCGAGCTCCTAGCCCCTCCCTTCACCCATAATCCCCTGCTAACCCTCCATGACCTCAGATCTAGTTTGCCGCGCTTGTGATGGCTGGATCCTCTTCAGAGCTCCGCAGATAAGTGAAAAAAAGTTACCTTTTTTTCTACATTTTTCGTCAGAATTTAAATTTTTATTTTACATTAATACTTTTAAAGTGTGTATGAGTTAGGTTCCCTATATTTTTAATTAATACCCTCCCTTCGCTGGTCGCTAGTGTGTGAGTGTGTGTTGAGTGTCTTTTGGGGCCTGTGTGTGTGTGTAGTTTTATTCCTTTTAGTTAAAAAAAAAAAAAAAAGGGAATGGCTGAGGCCCCAAAAGCCATATTTTCTAAATGTACCGAGTGTGGCCATAAGCTCTCCCCGGCTGATGGCCACACTCTGTGCGTTCGGTGCCTTGGGGTTGAACACCTCACCTCGGGCTGTACTATCTGTGCAGCGTTCAACTCCAGGGCACTGAAAGAACGGAGGTCGAAGCTGGTCCTGGCGGGACTTCTACCCCCGGATTCAGCTTCGGCCTCCGCTACCTCTACTACTCCTGTGGCTCCATCACAGCCTGTGATGGTTGCCACTCCTGCCCCCCTGCCTCCGACTGGGACTCAAACTCCCGCTAAAGTGTCGGAGGACAGGGAGGCCAGGAGGGAGAAACGAAGGGAGAAGCACCACAAGCGGCGGGCTGAGACCTCCGTTTCGGCCCCGCCAGCTAAGCGGGCTTCTCCCTCCATTGCTTCTAGGTCTCCTCCTCCTCGGCTCCGATCCCCTTCTTTCTCCCCGGGGCCCGAGGAGGAGGAGACCCGATCTCCGTCGAGGTCATCGAGGCGGCATTCCAGGCCTGCCTCAGTGGCCTCTTCGAGATCCACATTCAGTTTATCTGATGCAGACTTGGACCGGATGATGCGAAGGTTCATCCAGGCCCAGCTGCAGATGGGAGTGCTCTTGCCTCCCCCCCCCCCCTCAGGGGGGGAGCTCGACACATTTTTTCCACCCAATTGCTCCTTCTCCGACCCGCTACCCAGGTTCGGAACGCTCGGAGCCGAGCAGCCTTGGAACCGGGGGTGGGTCGGCGCCGACAGTACTTGGTACTTCGGATCCAACCCTACCCTCGAGTCTGTCGGATCCGACCTCTCGGAGCCGTGGTCCGAGCTTCGGATCCGGGGGATTCAGTGTGCCTTCGGCTCCGTCCAGGTCGGAGCACACTGGTCCCTCGGATCCGGCGGTCTCGGCGCCGGCTCCGATCCCTTCATCGGATCTGAGTGGGAGCCGACTTTCGGATCCATTGGAGAGTGGCTCTCCCTCTGCATTCGATGTTGTGGAGAGGGCTCTGTTGAGAGCATCCGGACCCCCGGTCCTTGCATCGACTCCTCCCTGCACTCCCTCTCTGCTGGGCCAGGCTTCCATCACCCGGCCAAAGGGACAGCCTGCTTCGATGTCACAGATAGTTCCATTGGAACAAGATGTTGCTGGCGAGGCCTCCTCGGACAGTCCCCCCGAGGAAGCTCCCCGCAAGCATAAGTGCAAAAGGAGGCACGTGGACTCCCCTGAGTCCTTAACCGAGGACACGGACTTGGAGGAAGGGGAAGGCTCCCCAAGATCACCCCCTGAGGATGTCTCCTCTGGAGACATCATGGAGATACTGAGAATCAGAGGTGGGTGGTCTGCCCCCAAGTCTTCCTCTGACGAGTCCGTGTTTCTGTAGGCATTCGAGGCAGGCCCGTCTACCTCCTGGGTGTCCCCTCCAGCCGATCCCCTGGTGGACCTTATTACCACCAGGGCATGGAAGGATGCGGACACCGTGGAGCCAATACCCAAGCGACCGGATAGGATTCTTAGCCCCCCCCTCAGACCGGTCACATTGGAGTAAGGGCCCCCCTGTAGATGCCATGTTGACGGCGGCAGCCACAAAGAGGGAATTGGCTCAGGAGAGTCCCTCAGTCCATCCACCGAGCAAAGAGTCCCGTTTGATGGATCGCTTAGGGAAGCGAGTCTTTAGTTCAGTGACCTTCTCAGTAAGGTCTCTGAACTATATGGCACATGTCATCAGGATGCAGCGGGATCTTATCAAAGAATACGCTGCATCCCCCCCTAAGTCCATGTCTGAGGAGGATAAACAATTGTACTCCACCCGAATGGCCACTCTGAGATCTATTTCAAACACCTCTATGCGGCTATTGTCCCACGCCACAGAGGGAGCCGCTAGGGCCAGTGGAGCAGGCCTAGTCATGAGACGTCAGGCCTGGCTCCGTCATTGCGACTTTACGGAGCCCTTTAAAGCGTCCTTCGCGAACGCCCCCTTTGATGGTTCTGCCCTTTTTGGCAAAACAGTTCGCGAGACGCTTGTCCAGAGCGAGAAGGACGGGAAGACGTTGTCTGCCGTTGGAGTCCGCTTCTCTGCTCCCCAGCGGTCCTTTTCAAGGAACCAAAATGGTCAGAAGAAGATGTGGTTCCGAAAATCACAACATTCCCAACCAGCTCCGGACAACCAGTCCTACCGTGGCAGAGGTGGACAGGGAGGACGTCGCCCTAGGGGCAGAGGGGCTCCGAGAAATTTTGGGTCCAGAGAACCTTTCTCTGAACGGCCCGCGCAGCAGCCCTGAGGGGTTGCCCGGCTGCTCCACTCTGGAGGCAGTCGGGGGGCGTTTTTCGAAGCATCTAGCGGTATGGGAGTCCATCACAACAGACTGCTGGGTGCTTTGCATCATATCCAGAGGGTACAAAATACCAATTCTCCATGTCCCCCAATCCAAGAACCTCCCCGATGTACCACCCGATCACAGGGAGGCCGCAGCCACAGAAATACAGCAGCTGCTAATAAAAAGAGCCATCCAGCCCGTCCCCCAAGACCAGCTCGGATTAGGGTTCTACTCCAGGTTCTTTTTGGTGCCAAAAAAGACGGGGTGTCTGAGACCCATCCTAGACCTTTCCCGCTTGAACCTGTCAGTAACCAAGGAAAAATTCCGAATGGTCACTCTTAAATCTATCCTCCCCCTCCTGAGGGAGAATGATTGGATGTGCTCTATAGACCTCAAGGATGCGTATTACCACATCTTAATGGACAAACGATCCAGGAGGTTCCTTCGCTTCCGGCTGGGAGCCAGTCACTACCAGTTCAGGGTCCTTCCCTTTGGCCTCACCACAGCCCCCCGGGTGTTCACCAAAGTGTTAGCAGTGATTGCGGCCCACCTGAGACTCCAGGGAATTCAGGTCTTCCCGTACCTGGACGACTGGCTCCTGACCGCACCAACAAGGCATCTACTTTGCTCAGCCAGAGACTTCTTTCTCCATCTAGCCCCACAACTAGGCATTACTATCAATATCGGCAAATCCCTACTGGCTCCAACACAGATCATAGAATTTATAGGTGCCAGAATAAACACCAGAGATTTGCGAGCCTTCCTAACTGCCGAGAGAATCAGAAATCTTCAACTTCATCTGCGGGCTATCCTTCATTCAGAGGCTTCACCAGCGGAATTGATCCTGAGGGCACTAGGCTCCATGGCAGCAGCGATTACACTCCTTCCATGCGCCCGTTTGAACATGCGAGTCCTGCAATGGACTCTGTTAGTGCAATGGTCCTTCCTATCCCTTCCTCTCCACCATCCCATTGCTATCAGCAAGGCTTGCAGAAGGGCGCTACTATGGTGGCTCCAAGCATCAAACTTCCATACGGGCTGTCCCTTCTGCACCTCTCCCCCTATCGCCACGGTGACCACGGACGCTTCCCGCCTCGGGTGGGGGGGGGCATTACTCAGGCAGGACAGTCCAAGGCACGTGGAACGATACAGAGACCTCCCTGCATATCAACGTTCTGGAGATGAGAGCGGTGCTGTTGGCGTTGCAAGCACTTCAGAGCTTCCTCCCCGCAGGAACGATTGCAATTCACTCGGACAACATGTCAGTGGTCTGGTATATCAACAAACAGGGAGGAACCAGATCTTATCCTCTTTGCCACGAAGCCATGAGAGTGTGGGAATGGGCGATCTCCACCAACCGCTTTCTGATTGCAACGCACATTCCTGGGAGGACCAACATCCTAGCGGACAAGCTCAGCCGCACCCTTCTTACCCCCTACGAGTGATCTCTCAATCCTCTAGTAGCGAAGCAGATATTCGCAACATGGGGGCAACCCTGCTGCGATCTTTTTGCATCTCCATCAAATGCCAAATGCGACAATTTCTTCGCTCTAATCCCCCCACCAGGGGAATCTCCAAGAGACGCTCTGGTGCATGCTTGGCCACCCGGTCTACTATATGCCTATCCTCCTCTTCCAATGATGATACAACTCTTACAGAAAGCCTCGCGGTTGGGGAGCAAGATGATTCTCATTGCCCCATTCTGGCCCCGACAAATTTGGTTCCCTTACCTGTGGTCTCACCTTGTGAATCACCCTTGGATTCTAGATACCATTCCGGATCTCATCTCCCATCCATTGGACTTGCCAACTCCAAACCTGGACAATCTGAAACTGACAGCTTGGTTGCTCCAGTTCCACTCCTAGTTAGGACTCGGTATCTCTTCACCAGTCAAAGCCATCCTCGTGGCAGCACATAAGCCCTCCACCAGGAAGGTATATCACAGCAAATGGAAACGTTTTTCCATCTGAGTGGAGCGCCGCGATCTAGATCCCTTTACGGCTCCTCTTCCATCCATTTTAGACTTCCTAACTGAACTCTTTCAAGAAGGTGCTAGTTGTTCAACTGTCAAAGTGCAATTGGCAGCCATTTCTCATTATCGTGTGGGACATGATACAGGACCCTTGATGTCAGCCAAATTGTGTAAAACCTTTCTCAAGGGTACCTTTTTACTTAGACCTCCTGTAAAAGAAGCCGTACCCCCATGGGATCTTACTTTAGTTCTTCAAGCCTTGACTGCTCCACCCTTTGAACCCGCTGCTTCAGTGGATCTCAAATTCTTGTCATGGAAAACAGCATTCCTTGTAGCCATTACTTCAGCGAAAAGAGTGTCGGAACTTCAGGCTCTTTCTGTAAAGCCTCCATACCTGATTTTTCACCCTGATAGAGTGTGCCTCAGGATCAATCCCTCCTTTCTTCCCAAGATAGCATCAGAAACCAACATAAACCAATCCATAAATTTACCGGTTTTCTTCCCTAAATATCAAAATAAGGGTGAATACAAGCTGCACTCATTGGATGTTCATAGGCAGCTTCGTTTTTATACCCATAGGACGGCTGGCCATAGACAATCCGACCAGCTGTTCGTTTCCTTTGCCAAATTTAACTTGGGGAAAGCTATCTCTAAAGTATCTTTATCTCGCTGGATTTCCCAATGTATCCTGCTAGCTTATCAAGCCTCGGGTAGACCCGCACCAGAAGGAGTTCGTGCTCATTCCACTCGCTCCATTTCCTGTGGCTTTCAAGTCTAGAGTTCCTTTGGATGATATTTGTTCTGCAGCCACTTGGGCTTCATCTCATACCTTTATCAACCACTACAAGCTAGACCTGCTTTCTAGAGGGAGAGCATCCTTTGGCTCTGCGGTGCTTCGTAATATCCTTCCATGATGGCCACCCAGGGTGCAGGTAGCTGGGGACTCTGTCCCACAGGTTGCTGACAAATGAACATTCCTACTTCAGATTTAGAAGTTATGTACTCACCATAACTTTCCATCTGAGTAGGTAGTTCATTTGTCTGCAACCATCCCTCCCCTCCTTCCCCCTGACCTTCTTGGATCTATTAGTTTTTAGGTATCCTTTCTTGGATATATATGGAGAGGCAAACTCGATCTGAGGTCATGGAGGATTAGCAGGGGATTATGGGTGAAGGGAGGGGCTAGGAGCTCGGATCCATTAGCTTGAAACAAGTTGCCGGCTCGGATCCGATATTGGATCCGTAACCCACAGGTTGCAGACAAATGAACTACTTACTCAGATGGAACGTTATGGTGAGTACATAACTTCTAATTTCTTTCTCTTTATATGTTGCATATGCTTATACCCTCTATAAGTCTATAAACTCTGTTTTTCCATCTTAGATCTACCACTGATAGTCATCTAATCTAGCTAAAGTAAAACCCAATATTGAAATTGCTGTACTATATAGTTATCCCTGAACAGGTTTCTCCTCCCAAAGTCCAAATTATCCCTCTTCTCCTTACATTTTTGTTTGTGTTTTTTCTTCCTTAGTTCAACCTCTAACATCTTCTAATGCTATAATATCTGCTTTACATTTATTATACCACTCTAATACTGTAATTCATTTTACTAAACTTTTTATACAATTCACATTAACTGATTAAATTCTATGATTATTTATTTATCATCTTCTTAATCTGTTTGAAACTTTGTATTTTTTATCCATTTCTTTTCTTTTTGCTATTAAACCTAGTCCTTGAAATTTCCTTTTTATATATTTTACTCTTTTCTCAGTAGAATTTTTCTCTTTACTACATTCTAGTCAATATCTCTCCCATCACTAACTTCTGACTCCTTTCTAATTCGCCTTCCTCTCATTCCTTTTTGTCACAATCTGCATTTTGTATATCATTATTTGTCTTTGCTACCAAATCATTTTGTTGCTCACCCTGTGGTAATTGTTCCTTATTGTGTCGCCTTCACTTACATTTTCTTTTGTACACATTTTTTTCTTTTTGTTCTTTCATACATTCCATCCATAAATGGCGTGTTTACATGTATACCATTTAATTTCACATTTTTTTGCATCATGTCCACACTCTCCACATACAAAACATTTCTTTTTATCCCTGTTATCCACAAAACGCTCCCCCCCCCTCCAAAAAAAAAAAAAAAACAGGTTGTCCCCGGTACTTTACAACTGCTCTGTTTCCTTCAGCATTAATCATGCTAGGAATATGTGCAGTTCTTTCATTTTCTATTTCAAAATAACATTACAATCCCATCCCCCAGTCCATTGTCTTCTGTTATCTATTACTTATGAAATATCTGTAACTTCTTTACAAAAGTTCTTTAAAAATATTTTTTTACAGTTTCACTTTCAGTTTCTGTTCAAAACTTTATGCGCTTTCTTTTGTGTTTCATGATAATAAGTCTTAATGGTATAGTAATACTTTGGATGCATGTCTTTTCTTTTACCATAGCACCACCCCCCCCCCCCCAAATAAAAAGCCTCTAATCCTGTAGCCGTCTCAAGAATATCACATTATGTCTCTGTTTTATTAAAGTAAAAGCTCTTGCCTCTTGTGCCTTGATTCCTAAAGGCAGTCACTGTGTACCATATTTCGTATCTGTCCATCTGTTTCTCTTCCTTTTTTTATATATGAACACAAAACAATTCCACTCAATAGCGGTAATAAAACCAAACTAACAAAAAGCACTATTCAACGGCAAGTTTAACAAAAATGCAGGAGGAAAACCTTTAGAGTATCACAGATTTATTCTTCGCTTTTGTCAAATATAACCAGACTTCTTCAGAATACCATCATAACAAACACACAGTTGTTTTATAAAACATATAAACCAATGAAAACATCTATTTAGGGCTAGTGTTTGTCTTATTTTGCAATATTTGTATGAGTTACTGTCCTATGCACTATTTTACTCCTCTGTCAAGGTTTATTTGTTGGCCATTTCAACATGTCTGATCATGGCTCCCATTCTTTCAATGCATTCTCATGTCAAAATGTTTAAAAAAATTGTACACTTTATTCATCTGCTTTTACTGTAATTGTGTCCTTAATACTTTATTAACTTATTTTTGCTGTGCGCTCATAAGTGTTATTTTATTTTGCTGCATTTAATACTGCTTGTTAGTAGCCTAATTCAATTTATCTGTTGTTTTAAGCATTTTAAGCTTTGGTCTTAGCACCTGTGCTTCAGGTGAGTTACTTTGCATTTAAGAAGGTTCTTGTGGTCTACACTCTTGTGGACAAACCCTTAACAAAACCTTCTCTCCATAAAGTCCTGCATACCATTGCTAGAATCTCCTTGTGTTTTGACTGAGTGTGCTTCTCAAACAATTTGGAAATATAGATCTGATAAGTATTATTTTTTGGTACTTTTTAACTGTTTAGTTCTGCACTGTCTTAATTTTTGCTTGACTGAATTATTTATATATTTGCTGGCATTGTTTTCTGATACTCTAAGTGCCTCCGTTTTGATTTTTTCCTAATTTATTGCTTTCTGGACTTGTTTGTAGTTGTTTTTTAATTTAATTGCATTTATTTAAACTGTATTTACTTTAATATTGCTACACGCTCAAATGTGCTAGCTTGCACTGCATTTGAACTGTTTTTACTGCAGTTTTAGCTGCTTTTCTATAAAAAAAAACAAACAAAAAAAAACAAACAAAAAAGTTCTAAGCTTGCTTCCCGCCTTTCCTGTAACTAGTTTAGTCCAGATACAGAATTGTTGTATCTAGGACTGTTTGTAAGCTTTTGAGCCCCCCCAAGCCTTTCTGTGTTGGAGGGAAGCCTTCTAGCTTATGAATGGGAATGGTAAGCACTAGGTAGCCTATCTACCATAAGAGGAGTGGTTTCTGGCCCAGAAATTGTAGTTTATTGGCAGTTTGGGCAGTTTTTTCATCCCTTTCAACTTTCTGGTTTAAAAGCCTGCATTTGCGTGGGTTTGCGCTTGTTTAAGCTCTGCACAGCGGTGCCGAGTTGAAGTAAACTATTACTGATGCCAGAAAGTCTGCTCTTCAGTTTTTCCCTTAGATCTTGCTAGTTATTTCTCTTTCTCTTGCACTTCAAATAGCTTAATCGCTTTGCACATCAACAGGTTTTTCTAGCAAATATTGTAGCACACCTAAGTGCCATCAGCACTAGTCGTTCTTCATGGATATAGTTCCAGTACTTTAGTAGTTACAACCACTCCTCCTGGCATGATTAAAGGGCAGTTCCCTGTGCTTTCTCCTATTAACCTGGTGCACGTGGGCATTCTGAGGCAGTGTAGCAACTGCCTTATGTACACAGACAGCCCTTTCCTCTTACCTCCTAACACTCAAACTTGTGAGAGATGCACTTATATCACCAAATTGGAAGCTATGCATGAGCCAGTCAAGACTGGGCTAGCTGGTCAAGAGGAGAAGGTCAACACCTGCACCACACCACATGAAACACATAGCCATCCAGAACACCCACCATCACAGCTCTCACATAAAAACACAAACCACACACTCACCTTCGCAGAGGCTCTCAATAGAAATTTACCCAAACAGCAGAGATCTCCAAGACAGAAAAGCACTCCACCACCACAACACAGCACAAACCACAGGACACATAGCTTACCTCCACAGTGTGCCCCTAAGCCCCTAAGGCTAAACTCCTTGTCCAGTGCACTAATCATAGGTGACACAGTTAGTGAGGCACACAGATGTCCCACTCACTAGGTTGAATAAGGAGAAGGTAACAGCCAGCTGTCTATCATGGGCAAGAATCCGACACATAATACACACACTCAGGTCACTCCACAACAAGTACAAGTATGACTTTGTCATTATCCATGTGGGTGTGACTGACCCGAGTTGCACCTCCCTGGACTACATGAAAAGCGACGTGGTGGAGCTCCTGGATTATGTGTCCCAGGCAGGTATGACGCTAGCCCTGAGCAGTATCCTACCATCACCCAGAATGGTACCGCAGTACAAACAAAAAAATGATTGACTTCAACAATTGTCTAAGTTTCTGGTGTCATTCTAAGGGGATCGAGTATCTCTCTGCTTGGGATGACATGATTGACAGACCTTGATGCTTTGCCAGAAATGCCCCTCATCTGTCACCCCTAGGTTTCCAGGTTCTGGCTAAGGCTCTTGCCACCCCTGTAGTGCCCTTTTTAGGTGGTGTTCCAAAAACCACCGTAACAGATATAAATAAATGCAATCCGTCATGCTGCTCAATGCTAGAAGTCTAAATCTCAAGATGCACTCCCTCGAAGCACTCCTCAAAATGGAGAACATCGACATTTGTGCTGTAACGGAGACCTGGATTAAAGCGGCAGAAAGCACCCCTGTGCTACCAGGCTATAACTCATTCCGCTCCTTTTGGCCCCGAAACATGGACCAAAGCTCCAAAGCCGGTGGTGTCTCCATATTCATAAAGGATATGCACACCTCCAGACTAGTAGCCTAGCATAATGTATCTGAGATGCTTCAGGTACAACTAACACTGGGTAAGACAGCAATCCAGGTCATAGCCTGCTATAGGTCCCCAACAATGTCCCTAGACTTTCACTCCACGTTCCTAAGCACCCTGGAATCTGTCAAGGTCCAACCCAACACTGTCATACTAGGAGACTTCAGCTACCCCTCCATCAACTGGGAAAACTACTCGAGCACCAATACACTGGCCCAATGCTTCCTGGAATTCATCATTTCCAATGCCCTGGACCAGCTCATTCTGACCCCCACTAGAGGAAGCAACATCCTTGACCTGGTTATTACTAACATGGTCGACCGTTGCTTTACACCAGTAGTCAGTCTCTCCCTTGTCAGATCCGACCATAAACTAATCACCATGGAAATCCACATCTCGCCCACACCCCCCACAAAGGTAACCACCTTGAAAAACTTCTCCAAAGCTAACTTTGGGCTCCTAAAAACAGAGGTGGCTAACTTCACGGCACCCATGTCAATGGAAAATAGCTCCATGATTGCCAAATCATACATCAATGCACTGTACAAACATGTACATACATGCATGGAACTAGCCATACCCAATAGAACCAAGACGCTCTCCTCCAAAAAAAAAAGGAAGCCAATCTGGTGGTCCCCTGCCATTAATAAACTGTACGACAGAAAGAAGAAACTGTTGCAGAAAAAGGTGAGGTCCCAAGACCAGAAAAACTCCCTTATTAGCCTCAACAAAAAGTTGAGATCTCCTAAACTCCTCCTCACATAACACACTAGAGAGATAAAAAAAAAAAAAAAAAAAATTTTTCCATATTAGAAACTTATATCTTAGAATCTGTATAGCAATTATATGTTACAACTTTGTTTTAACTTGACTCTCTCCAAAGATTTTATGTTCTGTCATAATGTTTAATAATTTTTAACTTGTTTGGACCATTACTGTCCATAATTTGTAAATTTCGTTGGAGCTTTTCTCCCCGGGCCTCCACTGAAAATGGACATATATCCAGCTGGACTAGCCCGGTCAACAAATGTAAAATAAAATAAATAAAATAAATAAAAAGCTGCATTTTCCAAGGCCAAGAATACAGCTTCCATGGGACCTGATAATATCCCTGGCTGTGTTCCACATGAACTACAAAACGAACCAGCACCACATCTCTGTTACCTGTTCATTCACAGCTTCACCTCAGGCTTTGTCCCTACCGAATGGCACACTGCTACAGTCATCCCTCTCCATAAAGGGGGAGCGACTACAGACCCTGGGAATTATTGCCCCATTAGCCTGACAAGTCTGATATGTAAAGCTATGGAGCGCATCTTCATGGACCTGATTAATAAAGATATAGGAAATCTCCAAACTCTAGACCCCACGCAGTTTGGCTTTGTGAAAAGGAGATCATGCCCGCTCAACCTGGTTGACTTCTTTGAGTCGGTCACCAGGGCTGTGGATGAAGGTAAGGCAATGCATACAACCTACCTCGAGCTGGCCAAGACCTTTGATACCATTCCTCTTTCGGGAATTATTGATAAACTCACCAAACTAGGCATCAACCCCTATATCAGTAGGTGGGTTGCAAAATGGCTCACAGATAGAACACACAGTGTGAAAGTAGCAGACTCCAAGTCAGACTGATGACCAGTCACAAGTGGAGTCCCACAGGGATCGGTCCTGGGTCCTCTCCTGTTGGACATCTACTTCTCAGAAGTCCAGGCCAACACAAAGGGACTCTGGCTGACCAAGTTCACAGAAGATTGCAAGCTGGGAGCCATTATTAACTCCCCAAGTGATGCAGACATCCTACAGAAAGGTCTCACTGAGACCAATGACTGGTGTCGAAACCATGGCCTTAACTCATTCACTCCAATGGAGCTCAGGAAGTTTTCACTGTAAGTTCCAATAGGCGGAGCCGAAGCCTTTTGATAGAATCAAATTATGTCCCATATTTCTGACAGATGTCCACATTTCTGGAACCATAGGGTTTATGAAATAAGTAGAAATGGCAAACTCTTCAGCACAAACTATTTTTATAAATGTAGTATTCCTTATGTTCTGTTTCTTAAACCAAAATTTATAAGTCACAGTAAACACAAGTAACTATTATATCTGTCATATTTTGTAAACAACTTGCAATGTCTCAGCAACCACTCAAGTTACACACATACTGTCAGCAGCATTTTATTTATCTAGATGATAGCTTTCTGGTGAGGCTAAAGAGTTCTGTCTGTGTTACTTGGTTGTTGAGATAGTTAGAAAGAATTGAAAATTATATCTATATAGGTTCATAGGCTGGTACTAGGCTGTCGGCCTTAGGGCCTATACAAGCCTAGCCATAACAGTTTCCTGGATATTTTTTCCCACAATATTTACTTCCCTGGACCCCTGTCTAGCAGGGCGACTGACGTGATCCCCGGTGTGAATTTCCTATCTCCCATCCAATTGTCAAGGTTCCTTTTGAAGAGGGCCAAGGAGGTGCTCTGCTTGACATGTATGGGCAGTCTGTTCCAGAGTATGGGGAGTCTCTGGGTCAGGAACATATGCCTCCAGCATGTTTTGTTCATTGTAATGACAAGGTTTAGATCCCTGGAGTGTGTGGCTCTGAGGGATTGGGATTTCTTTAAGTGGAGCATGTCCAACAGCTCAGGGTTTGACATGGCCTTGTATGTTATGCAGAGATCGCCTCTGAGTAGACGATAAGCCACAGAGTAAATCTGGAGTTTTTTTAGACAGTCAGCATAGGGCATCTGCTTTAGGCCTGTGATACTTTTAATGAGGTATTTCTGCGGCCTTTCCAGCAGTTGCATATGCCTTGTGAGGTACATACCAAATGGGGCGTTGTACTCTATAATGGGTCTAGTGAGGGATGAGTACAGTGGGACAATGACCTTCTTTTTTCTGGATGAAAAGCCCTTAGTGATGAGGTGTGCCACATAGAAGGATTTCCTGACTGTTGTGGCGATGTGGTTATCGAAGTTGAGACCACTGTCCACCTGTGTCCCTAAGTCTCTCAACAAACTTTCAGTGTTTAGTGTACTGCCACCTTTGTGGTAATTCATGGGTACATGTTTTTTCCCAAAGGGGATAACTATACATTTCTTGGCATTAAGCTTGAGCCCATAGCTCTGGCACCAAGCATCTGTTTCTGTAAGGCCCTTTTGTAGAATATCCACATAATTTGGGGATTCAATAATGGCTCCCAGTTTGCAGTCATCTGCGAACTTTGTTAGCCAGAGACCCGTAGTGTTGGCCTGTACTTAAGAGAAGTAGATGTCAAACAAGAGCGGTCCGAGGACTGAACCCTGAGGTACTCCACTTGTCATAAAAACAACAGTTAATATCTATTTACGTGCACAAGACAGCCGTCAAATATTAATGTAGTTGAGTTAGCCATTGTGTAAGCTTTAAGAGGAAATCTTTTACAACCTTGTACATGGCATGGTATTGGAATTATCGATTCAAATATGAATAAGAAATATTTGACACCTAGAGACGTCAGCAGGAGTTAACTGCAGATGCACCTGGAGGTGTCACTCAGATGTAAAGAGTTAAGCTTATGCTAAAAAATGCTTTGTTATCCCCTTTGGTAAAAACTAAGTTCCCACTAATTACCACATTGATTGGAGCCCACTGAACACTGAAGGTGTTATAAGAGATCTGGGGGTGCAGGTTGATAGCAACCTCTCCTTCGACCACCACATTGCCACTGTGGTCAGAAAGCCCTTCTGTGTGGCACATCTCATTACCAAGGATTTTGCATCCAGGAAGAAAGAGGTCATCATCTCTCTCTCTACTCTTCCCTCATTAGACCAATCATCGAGTATAATGCCCCATTTGGCATGTACCTGACTAGACACCTGCAACAGCTGGAGATGCCACAGATGTACCTCACGAAATGGATCCCACACGGACAGACTCAAAAGACTCCAGCTATTATCTGTCTCATATCACCTTCTTAGAGGCGATCTCTGCTTGACTTACAAAGCCATGTCTGACCCAGCTCTGTTAGAAATGCTACATCTAAAGAAATCTCAGTTCTGCGCACCACACGCTCCAGAGACCTCAACCTCATTACCACAATCAACAGAACATGCTGAAGGGACAGGTTCCTCACCCAGAGACTGCCCATGCTCTGGAATAGACTTCTCTTACATGTCCAGCAGAGCACCTTGCTGTCCCTTTTCAAGAGATATCTTGATGAGTGGATGAGTAATAGAAAGTTCACCCTGGGGATCACTCTAGTGGCTCTACTTGATAGAGGTACTGGGAACTAAAGTTGGGCGTCACTTCTGTGTGCTAGGCTTGTAAAGGCTCCAGGGCCATTAGCCTAGTAAACACCTATGAAAGGTGTGCTACATAAGAGTCCTGTAAGAAAACTGGTGGGTCCTCCTTGGATTCTTAACTTTTTGCTAGAGAAGCTAACACTTGCTCCATTTGAACCAGCTCATCTGGCTGACTTGAGGTTCTTAACATGGAAAACAGTTTTACTAATTGCTCTGACATCTGCAAGACGGTATCAGAGTTGGAAACTCTTATGGTGGGTCAGCCTTATTTAATTTTCTACAGAGACAGGGTTTCTTTGAGAACTAATCTTTCTTTTATTCGTAAAGTAGTATCTTGAGTTTCCATTCAGCCAAGCTATCCATCTCCTTGTGTTCTTTCCTGAACGCAAATATAAGAGAGAAAAAGGATACTCGGCACAGTGGTGCAGCGGTTGCGATGTTGCCTCTCAGGATGAGGTTCTCCGGTTCGATTCTCGGCCGGGGTGCCTTTTGTGTGGAGCCTGCATGTCCTCCCTGCATTCATGTGGGTTTCCTCTGGTTGCTCCGGTTTCCTCCCACGTTAGAGAGACATGCATCTAGAGCGTTTCTCCTTGGGCCTCCTCTGAAAATTGGCTTCGTTCCAAGTCAGACTTTCTCTGTTAACAACTGTTAAATAAATAAATAAATACTTTTGATGTTCACAGACGAGTCGGGTACTGTCTTGACAGAACAAAATCTTTTATTACTTCTGATCAGTTGTTTGTTTCTTGTGAATGCAAGAAGAAGGGACAATCTATGTCAAGACAGTCTGTTGTCTCAGGCTATTACCCTTTGTTATCAGCATCACAATAAAACTATTCCAGACAGAGTCAAGGCATACTGTACCAGGGCCTTGGCTTCATCTGTGGCTTTTTGGTAATGATTAGATTCTAGAAATATTCTACAAATAGCAGCTTGGTTCCCTGGACATTATTTTACAAAGCACTACAAGACCTTTTTCAAGTGTAGGTCAGGCTTTGCTAGGACCATTCTGCAGGAGCTTTTGGACCCTTCCAACTCACAGATATTGTAAGCTACAGTAATCTATCCATATATCTTAGGCTACTGCAGCAATGCTGAATGTGATGAGCATAGAACATTTATGTAAGTAAACTTACCATACCAGTAGATGTTCAAATGGTCACTGCTGCAGTAGTCATTCCATCCCTCCACCTCCCTTGTTTTCTCATGTGTTTTTTATGGGACGGTATGGACAAGTGTTTTTGCTTTTCCTACATTGTCCTGTCAGTGCTTAGCCTTCCTCTCTTAGCATTAAAGCTATGAAGGGCTTGGCACCCAAACCTGTCCTTTGGTCAGTCTAATGGTTTGGGTGCATGGAAGGTGCCCTGAAGGTTTGGAACCTGGCCAGCTGTTATATCCTGTTCAGGATCTAGCCCATATAACTTAGGCTTCTGAAGTAATGATCATTTGAACATCTACTTCTATGTTAAGTTTATGATACAACTGTACTATCCATGTTGTCTTCTTCAGTCTGTCTCAGGCATCCCTCCCTCCCACTGTTCCTCCTTGCAGATTATCATCCTTTTTTGCTTCTTCTGGCTGACTGTGCAGACTTTCCAAAGCCTTTATTTAGTGCTACTTGTGCAGCACCCTTTTTTCCTTATTCCATTTTGGGAACTTTCCACTTGTCTTTCTGGGAAAGGGTTCCTTTTCTACATTATTTTATGGGAACAAAGTTGGGCAAACTTGATCTAAGACAATCATTGAGGGCACTCAACACTGCCCTCTGTGATTTTCTGAGATTGAGTTTTCCCAACTTTGTTTCCATAAACTAATGTAGAAAAGGAACCCTTTCCCAGAAAGACAAGTGGGCAGTAGAGGAGGCAGAGCTTTCTGGGCTGAAGAATCTGAGATGCTGGCCCCAATCTGGGTGGATCCAGTAATCCACACGTTGAGACAGACAGAAGAAGAAAAGCACAAAAGGCCAACAGCCGACTATGTTAAAACTGTTGTGGATGTAAAAAAGTATGTGAGAAAACTTAATTTACATTATTTGTTACACGATGTGTCTAAAACCAATAAGGTATTTTTGAAGCCATCTAATTTTTGTCCCAAGTTACATCACACTCTGAATATATTTGAGGAAATTTGTTTACAGGATATTTCTCAGTTGTTAGACAGCACGCATAGAGCTGATTATAACCTCTCATCAAGCGAGGTCAAGGCTTTGAAAAATTTGAAGGCTATGTGTGACAGGATGAGATTCATGAAAAGTGATAAGGGCAATAACATCGTGGTCATGACAATAGAGTCCTATACAGAAGGTGTTTTGAAACTTTTGAACAACACAGAAGAATATGAAGTTATATCACTTGTTGAGATACATAAACGACAAAGTGCTATATATTCGTATTTATACGAAGCCCTCATGGAGGGTGATATTAGCTGTGAGTTATATGATTTTTGTGTCATAGAACAGCCACGTATAGGGGTATTTTTTGGGATTCCCAAATCACATAAATCTTTAGTGAATCCCCCTTTTAGACCAATTGTCTCTTCGTCTCATTCGATCACTGAAGGATTAGCTCTTGTCATAGATGCTTTGCTTGGTCCCACTATTAATCAAGAAATGTCTTTTTTACGGGATTCATGGCACTTTTTAGCAAAACTAAATACATTTCTTTCAACATTTTGTTTCGATCCAAAACAACATTTAATGTTGACAGCAGATGTGGTATCTTTGTATACCTGTATACCCCAGAATTTAGGAATAGAAGCAGTGAATAATTTTTTGTTGAAGCATTACAATGGTTTCTCTCAGAGAACAGTTTCTTTGATATGTAGGTTTTTAGAGATCATTTTAGAAAATAATTTTTTTGTGTTTGAACAGACTTATTATAGGCAAAGAAAAGGAGCAGCGATGGGCTCTCCAGCTGCTCCTGCATATGCTAATGTGGTAATGGCAATGTGGGAGCGTGAATTTATGCCATTCTTGATTGATAAATATCACATCATGTTCCACTGCCGTTTTATTGATGATTTGTTTTTTATTTTAGATCAAAAGGATTTGAATATTGATTTGTTTCTTAAAGATATTAATTCTTTTTCAGTGTATATCAAGTTTGTTATTGGTAGTAAAGGCATTAATGTAGATTTTTTGGATGTTAATTTAAGGTGGGATGATGAAGATATGAGATTACATAGTACCATTCATAGGAAAAAGACCTTTAATAATGGATACCTTCATTATAAAAGTGGGCATCCAAAACATGTTATCTCTAACATTCCGAAAGGTCAGTTCATCAGAGCTAGCCGTATGACGTCAAAAGAATCAGATGCTCTGGAAGAATTTGGGTTCATCATTTCTTTATTTCTTGACAGAGGTTTTCCGCGAGTGGATCTCATGAATATAGCTACTGATGTATTTGATAGACGCATCAATGATTTTTCACCGATATTGAGTACAAACATGGATAGTATTAATACTATGGCAGTTAAATCTTGTAATAGGGCGACCAGTAGCATGGTTTGTACGTTGGGAATGAATTCGGATATCAAGCACATTAAAAACATTTTAACAAAAAATTGGAGAGTCATCAGAGGTAATGCTGATATGTTTAGTGTCTTGGGTGAAAAACCATTTTTTGTTCAAAGAAATGATAGTAATTTAAAGAAAATCTTAACACAAAGTAAGGGTTCTAAATGTAGCACCAACACAATTAAGAAGGGAATGCACCGTTGCAATGATTGTAACATGTGTAGGTATATTTCTGTAGGGCCCTATATTTCTGTCATGACTTCGGAAAGAATTTTCTCAGTTCCTAGTTATGTGAATTGTCGCAGCTCGGGTATAGTATACATAGCACTGTGTTCGTCATGCACCGCATTTTATGTGGGTATGTCGACAGGGGAGCTTAGGACACATATTAGGGAGCATTTATATTGTATAAAAATGAAAGATGAAAAAAATGCTCTTTTTAAGCATAGTATCGTGTGTAAGAATTTTAGTAAATTTTTATTTTCTATATTAGAAGTTTGCTATAAGGATATGAGGGAAGGGGATTTTAAGAATTTTTTGTTACAGAGGGAAACCCAGTGGCAAATTAAATTAAAATCAGATCACCCACCAGGACTTAATGAGTCTATAAATGTGAAATGTTTTCTGAAATACCAAAAGTTAAAAGTAGATAAGAATAATGATTTTGTTTGCTTACACATTACATAAAAATGTTTCACAATTTTTTTATTATTATTTTTTTAAATGAATGAGTCATTAATTGAATGATTAGTTTTATTGGGCTGTTATTAGTGTTGTATTTAAGGTTCAATTTTGTGTGTATTTTTTCATTCTGATGAAGTCTACGGACGAAAGCGGAAAATAAAATTGTGTTACGCTATTTCTGGGGTGTTATTACAGCTGCTGTTGGCCTTTTGTGCTTTTCTGGTTTTGTTTTGGTCGTTGGTTTTTTACAGACAGAAGAAGACAACATTGAACTAGCAATATGATAAGTACATAACTTTCTTAAGCAATTCAAACTGGCAGACTTCTCTCTGTATTCAGTTTCTTAAAAACTTCATGGAGATATGTTTAGCCTTTCAGCAGTGAAAGAAAATACTCTCTTTGATCTGTTCCTTTGACAAGCAGTTCTTCAAATACCTAATTAAAGGAACTAAACCTTCAAGACTAGATAAGATGTGGTGTGAGATTCATGTCCCAGTGAATCCCACCTACATGTCAAGCAGATTAGCACCATTGCCACCTTCAAGGTAAATGATAATTGGACAGGTAGACTCAAATTCACCTCCAGTCTGTCCTGTTTTGCTCTCTTTGAGTCTGGAGGGAAATTTTGCATATGGGTTATTGGCTGGGCTTGTAATAGCTTGTGAACTGATTGCCTATGAACATATGAATGGGATCTAATGAATACTTGGAAACAGCATACCATCCCCTCTCTTATCCTTTATAGAGAGAGAGCTGGAAAGGATATCACAGCAAGTCTAAAAGAAAGAGGTTATGCCCTTCAGATGACTGATTTTCCTCAAAACAGGCCTTTCCCATGAATGCCTTAGTCATGGCATTGGGTGCACATACCTTGGACATCTTTAGTGCAAGGCAGCCGGAGTCTCAGGGAACCAAAACTGCACATAAAAAGATGATGGCAGTTATTCAGACTCCCAACAGCTTCAGTACAGTTTGGAAGCTGTGATTCTATATATTATCAAAGACAACATTACAGTTATGTGGTATATAAACAAACAGATAAAGGGGAGCAGACTTTTACCATTTCTACAGGTTAGACTTGATGGTTTAGGAATAGGCTTTGGAGTGTAGTTTGCTGCTTGAGGCATCCACTGTATCAGCTCAGGAGAACTGTTTGGTAGATTGGTTAAGCAGAACCTGAATAGATCTACACAAGTGGATGCAAGACAGTGACACACTGTCAGACCTCACAAACAGATTGGTTGTAACGCTGATAGATTTTATTGCTTCATGCAAATATGCTTGGGCAGTAGATGCCTTGTCCTTAGACTGGATAGGTCTTTTTAGGTCTTTTTTTTATGTTTTCCTTCTTCTACCCCCTGTTCCCCAGAGTAGTTGAAAAGTTGAAGGAGAAAAGCCAGAAATTATCATGATTGTCCCATTGTAGCTCAGGTAGTGTTAGTTCTTCCACCTGATTCATTTGGCAAAAGAGAAATGTTCTTCATTCCACATTGCTGCAGTCCTAACTATTGGGTAGTCCGCTGTCCAGTCGGCCCGAATACCAGAGTATATGGCTGACGTCGGTCAGGGCGCATTAGACTGACGTCAGTACGTCAGGGTACTAATGCGCATGACCGACGTCATATCCTCAGTCTTTTTTGCCGCATGGTCCGATGCAGAAGCAGTTTTGCGAGTGCAGGTTGGCGTTCTGAAATTTTCTGAAGTCGGAGTTTCAGACCGAATCAGAGTTGGCTAAGTACCCGTTGGGAACATTTTGGTTTTCTTGCCTCAGTATTTAACCGGATGTCAGAAAAAGTGAATAACTGTATTTCTTGTGGGAAACAGATACCTCATAGGGATTACCATACCTTGTGTATACCTTGTTTAGGGCCTGAGCACGACGTTGTTGGATGCCGCTCTTGTGCTAGGTTTAACAAACGCACTATTAAGAGACGGTTAGACTGTGCCAGGTTAGTGTTTGGGAAGCGTTGCAATTATAAAATGCCGTCGGATGCTCCGACGCCCGCTTCGTCCAAGAAGCGCAAGGACAAAACAGCGAAGCCTAGGGTTGATGAACCGTCCGTCCCAGACGTCGGTTCTTTAGAAGGCTCAGTGGAGCCAGAGGTTTTGCCAGGAGTTTCTTTGGAGTCTCAGGCAGAGACTTTACTGTTACAGGATGTGCCTTCTCAGGAGGTAGGCCAGGCTGAGGGGGCTTCTCAGGTAACTGTTCTTCCCTCTCTTCCCAAGGTAGTTAGGGCCTCTCCTTCTGTTTCTAAAACTTCTTTGCGAGGTAGGCCAAGTTTAGCTTCAGTGGGGGCTTCTCCTAGCACTTCAGGTTCTGTGCCTAAGAAACATATGCTTAAAATGGCAGAAGATTTGATTACTATGATTAGAGGTTCTATGCCCCCTCCTGATAAGAGGCCTAGGGTGGAACCTGAGTTTGATAGTTTTGAACAGTGTTCAGAGGCTTCTGAGTCTTCTGCGGAAGATTTGCAGGAGTATCCTCCTTATTCTGATTCTGATGTGGATGATTCCACTCCTACAGCGTCTCCTCCTGAGGATTTCTCATTTTCAGAGACTCTGCATTCCATGAGGGAGCACTTTAAATGGGAAGGCCAGGATTACTCTGATTCCAGGAAAAGGCTTAGGGAATTCTTGTTTATACCCCAGCATAGGCCCTTAGCTATACCTCCTGTGTTGAATGTGGTGGAAGATGTTTTTGCAGAGGCTTCCCTGAACCCTGATTCTTTGCCTCCTGCTCCTGTTAAACCTGATAGGTACTATAGGGTGCCTGAAGCTCATAAGTATCTTTTAAGAGTCCTAGGGCAGACCCGGAAACTGTTTCTCAGGGACCTAAAGGTGTTAAGGCCTCTGTGGTTAAAAACCCTGTTCCCACTGATAAAGAGGCTAGGGCTTTGGATAGATGGGGAAAGAAAGTGTATACTTCTTCCACTTTAGCCATGAGGGCGTTGAATTGTCAGTTTCACATGCTAAAATATCAAAATTATCTCCTTTCACAACTGAAATCTAAGGTGGATGCTTTGGCGGAAGGTATTGAGTGTAAAGAGTTGCTGGATTTAGTTCATGTGTCTGAACAAGTGGGTAAACATTCTTTGCAATGTGGTTTTGATGCTGTACAGGCCTCCTCGAGGGTGGCTGCCACTAGTTCTGTTCTTCGCAGGCATGCCTGGTTGAGGGATCAGAATTTAGCTGAGCATGTTAAGACAAGGATTTTGGATGCTCCTTTACAGTCTGATGTGTTGTTTGGTTCGCCTGTGGAAGCAGTTTTAAAGAAAATGGAGGACAAAGCTAAGTCTATGCAAACTGTTAAAGATTTTTTGCAGGTGCAGCCAAGTTTAGTAGAAATTGGCCTACTAAGGGATGGACATATCCTGCTTATGATTCCCAGTCTAGGGGTAGGTCTAGGCGTGGTAGGGGCAGAGCTCAAGGTTCTTTTAGGCCTAGAACAGGGAGTTCACCTGCTCAGACTTCTGGTGAGGGCAGGGGTCAGTCCTTTCGTAAACAGACCCAATGACCTGCCTTTTCAGCTGCCAGTAGATTCTCGTCTGGCAGCTCCTTTGGGAGGAAGACTGTCTCTTTTCAAAGAAAATTGGGATTTAATTACTCAAGACAGATGGGTGTTGGATATCATTCACCACGGTTACAGGTTTTATTTCCATACATTGCCCGCTTTCAAAGGCATGCCAGACGTTCCTCCTCCACAAAGGGAAGAGGCTCACAAGCAAATTTCTCTGTTACTCCAAATAGGGGCCATTCAGCCAGTCCCTGTATCAGAAAGGGGCCTAGGATTTTATTCTCGCCTGTTCCTAGTACCAAAGAAGGGGAACACGTGGAGACCAATTTTGGATTTATCTATCCTCAACACTTATCTGGACATTCCCAAGTTCAAGATGTTGACGTTACAACAGCTTTTACCTCTGCTGGGCAAAGATCACTGGATGGTAACTTTAGATCTCAAGGAAGCTTACCTTCATGTGCCTATAAGACTAAGTTGCAGGAAGTATCTGCGTTTTCGAGCTGGAAATTCTCATTATCAGTTCTCTGCATTGCCCTTTGGCTTATCTACTGCCCAGAGTATTCACAAAGGTTCTGGCTCCAGTGATAGCTTACTTCAGGCTAAAAGGAATTCAAATCTATCCTTACTTGGACGACTGCCTGATTCTGGCTCAAGAAAAGGAAGACCTTCTACAGCATCTGGAATATGTTATAGCAGTGCTAAGATGCCTAGGGTATTCTGTGAGCGAAATAAAGTCCAGTCTAGTACCCTCTCAAGACATGTGCTTTCTGGGTGTGAGACTGAATACAGCAGCCCAGATGGCCTTTTAACCCCGGACAAACAAAAGAGTCTATCCCTTTACTTCCATCAACTATCTCATCAGTCCGTGCTGACTGCAAGGACAGTCCTTCAAGCATTAGGGTTCATGGCATCTTGTATTCTGGTGCTTCCCAATGCCAAACTGCATATGAGGAAGCTGCAATGGTATCTCAAAATGTATGGACACAGCACTGCCAGGATTTGGACACTGTCATTCAAATAATACCTTGCCTTCAAACAGAATTTTTGTGGTGGGCTCAGGAATGTCACCTAAACAAGGGACTCTCTGTGACCCGGCCAGAGGCGAGTCAGATTTTAACGACAGATGCCTCGGACATTGCTTGGGGAGCTCATCTAAATGGAAAGTGGATACAAGACAAGTGGCCTGCCAGACTACAGCATCTACATATCAACATGAAGGAGATGTTAGCAGTCCAGTTTGCATTAATGGCTTTCAAGGAGTTACTTCTTCCAGGGCAGGTGTTGATTCTAACAGACAACACAACTGTCATGTGGTACATCAACAAACAAGGGGGAACACATTCTTATCCTCTATGCAGGCAAGCAATGATTTTATGGGAGACTGCGCTCAGCTTGCAACTAACTCTTCAGGCAAGGTTTCTGCCGGAGCACAGAACTCCTTAGCAGATGTGTTAAGCAGACAAATCATGGATCCCCACGAGTGGAAACTGGATCTTCATGTATTTCAGCAATTGACAGTGTCATGGGGAACTCCAGACATAGATCTGTTCGCTTCTCCACTAAACCACCAGCTGCCAAAGTTTTGCACAAAGGGGTTTCATCACACAGCTTGGAAAGTGGATGCTCTTTCTTTCAGTTGGAAAAATCTTCATGTGTATGCCTTTCCACCTCTGCCTCTTCTTCCAAAGGTGCTCTTAAAGGTCAGACAAGACAAGCCAACGATGATTTTGATAGCTCCAGATTGGCCTCGGCAACACTGGTACCCACTACTGAGGAGTCTGGTAAGGAAGCCTCCATGGCCTTTACCTTTGATTCCACATCTGTTATCTCAGAAGGACGGTCATCTGCTCAATGTCAAGCTTCACTCTCTTCATCTAACAGCCTGGCATATTCTGTGTTGAAACACAGCAGGTCTCAACTTCCTCAACAAGTTTTAAATGTGATTATGGAAGCTAGAAGACCTAGTACAAGGAAAGTGTGAAAAATGGAAGAGGTTTTTATTTTGGAGTACAGCAAAGAATTTGGAGATTTCTGAGCCTAATTTGAGTGTGGCTCTTCAATATCTTACTGAGTTATTGGACAAAGGTTTGTCCTTCTCTTCCATTAAGATTCATGCTGCAGCAATTTCAGCTCACTATGATTGTGACCCACCATTGTTTTCGCATCCTTTGTTCAAGCAGTTTCTTAGAGGGGCAAAGAATATAAGACCCCCACGTAGAGCCACTACTCCTGCGTGGGAGCTGAATTTTGTGTTGGAAAAAGTTACTCTACAACCTTGTGAGCCTGCGGCTACTGCTGAATTGAAATACGTGTCATGGAAGACTGCTTTTCTGTTGGCTATTACTTCTGCAAGAAGGGTGTCTGAGTTGCAGGCCCTTATGGCAGTAGAGCCCTTTTGATTTTCCATAAGGATAGGGTATCATTACGTACTAATCCTTCCTTTATGCCTAAGGTGGTTTCTAGTGTGGCTTTAAACCAAACTATTCATTTGCCTACTTTTATGCAGACCCCAAAATAAAGGGGAAAAGATTTTGCACACTTTAGATGTACACAGGCAATTGCGTTATTATTTAAGCAGGACTAAGGATTTTAGGCAGTCTCAGCAGTTGTTTGTTTCTTTTGCTTTGAGTTGGGCAAGCCTGTGTCAAAACAAACTATTTCTAGGTGGATTGGGTTTTGCATTGCATTTTGTTATTCCCATCATGGCAAGGAGATTCCAGCTGGGATTAGGCCTCATTCCACTAGGGCTACTGCCACTTCAACAGCATTTCTAAGGGGTGGCAACTAAGGATATTTTGGAGGCAGCTACTTGGAGTTCAGTGCATACTTTCTCTAAGCATTATCACCTTCCTCTCTACTCTAAGTCTAGGGCTGGTTTTGCCACAGCTATTTTGCAAGGCATGTTGTCAGCTCCTGCTTCTTTATGATTTGCCAGCCTCCCTTACCTCTGCTTTGGGATTCTACCCAATAGTTAGGACTGCAGCAATGTGGAATGAAGAACATAGTACAGTTTTGTACCTACCATAAATGTAGATGTTCGAGGATCCACATTGCTGCAGTCCTCCTTCCCTCTGTGTTTAGGGGTGGTTGTGTAGGTGAGGTTATATGCTGATATTTTGTATATATTTTTGTATATATTGTACATATTTTTGGTGCAGGTATATTGGGCCTTGTCTTTTTAGGGTCTTCTGACATCTGGGGCAAGAAAAGACTGAGGATATGACGTCGGTCATGCGCATTAGTACCCTGACGTACTGTCGTCAGTCTAATGCGCCCTGACCCTCTGGTATTCGGGCCGACTGGACAGCGGACTACCCAATAGTTAGGACTGCAGCAATGTGGATCCTCGAACATCTACATTTATGGTAGGTACAAAACTGTACTTTCTATACTGTTGCCTCAATATGTAAACTTCCTAATGCAGTATTGGGAGTCTACTCCGGTGGGGCCATCATGCGCCAGGTGGGTAACGCTGCACTTTTTCCTTTCACTTCACATTTACAACCTTGCTTCTTCTCCACTCTTCTTCTTCTTCAGGTTCTTTCAAGAGGTGACATAGACTGCATCCCTGGAAAAGCCAAACTAGCAACCTTGAAGTAGACATGGTAAGGAAGAACCAAAAACTATTTTTATTCTGTCCATCCAATCCAGATGCGGATCCTCAAGCTTCTTGACTGATCTGAGACAGCAAAACTAGTGCACCAGCCTTGATCTTCTTTAATCTTTTCCTGTCCATAATACAACTAGAGGTGAGGCTGCCTTAGATCTTGCTTGTTGCCTCAGCATTCAGATGTAGTCGCGATCTTCAGCAAGCTAAGTGCTCCGCCTTTTAAAAAACTTTTAGGTGTTGTATTACTTGAAATTTTTTCCAACTATATTCATATTTCTTCTTAATCTATTGATGTGAAGGTTCCTTTTCAAATACTTTTCTTTTGCTGCAGGAAATTAGGCCTACTTTCCTGCAGCCTTGTTATATTATAGATGTTAGATAGTTAACTCTGTTGTATTTCTTTCTTTCTTCCTTTTCTTCTAGTTAGTCTATCCCTTGTTCAGAGTTGTCATTATTTCTAGTGTACACCTTGTTCAGAATTGTAATTATTTCTAGCCTTTACAGTCAGTAGCTGTTGAGAATAACATTAAGGATCAGGAAAGAAGTTTTAAAAAGTGCTTACATTGTGGCCACAAGATGCTCTCGCAGGCCTGTCATGACCGTTATATGGTGTCTGGGGGTGGAACTTCTCATGATTGACTGTTCTGTCTGCAAGGCCTTCGGTCAGCATGCCTTGTTAGACAGAAGGAATAAGCTGGTGATGAAGGGTTTGCTTCCCCATTTTCAGTGACAAAGAAGCACGGAAAGGAAAAGGACAGGGATGGCAAAGAAAAGGTTAAGAACAGATCCAAAGGCAGGGACAAAGATCTGGAATCCAAAAGGAGAAAACATGAGTCTCCTGGTGCTGGACATTTGAAAGTATCTGCGTCGGATCCAGCTGTTCTTTGACTATTTCAATATTTCTGACATCAGGTCCATACTCCTTGGAGCTGATTGTTATTGCTGACAAGTCACCCATGCTTCTGATCATAGGTACTACTGAGGTGGATCTTTGCATGTTTCCTTCTCAGCCTTCAATACAGCCTTCATTCATGTCCTTCAGATCCTTTAAGAGTGCATCAGAATTAGATATGGATCATATGGCGAAGGTCCTTATCAAGACACAGGTAGATATGCATGTTCTTCCATTCCCCTCTGTTTCAAGAGTGGAGTGGACTGGGCCCCCATCCTCTTGTATTTATTGCTTCTCTGGATGGACTTTTGTATCTAGTGTTATTGGAACAGACAACCCTTCCATAGTCTTTGGTTTCATTGCCAAGTACCACCTTAACTTCGGCTCCAGAGGTTTCTAATCCAGTCAGCCTTGAGACTGTTGGATTCAAGTGGATCTTGGGTCCAGTGTCTTAATATCGGCACTTCTTCATCATCTTCAGGCCCATCACATATGGTGCCCTTTTTGGTGTCAGAGTCTTCGGCCTTCAAGTTGACAGTACCGATCGTCTCCTCAGGTCCATCTGCTGTGTCGTGTTCTGGGATACCAAAATCCAAAAAGAGAAGTGACCTTCGCTAGAGAACGCTAGAGAAAGTTTCAGTTTGATTTCATTACCTGTGGGGTAACACTCTTCTGTTTTTACAAGTGTTCCGGGATACCTTCATCGAGGCGACCTTTCTCTTGTATTGAGGAGACAGCACTGGCACAAGATGGGGAGGTTCATCGTATTAGGCAGATGTAGGCTCAGACTTCAAGGTTATAGGAAAGTTTATAGCCTCTTCTCCAAGAGCTGCTGCACAAGCTTCTTTGTTTTTGCATTCCCCCTTGTACACCCTTCCATCTTTGTCTTGACCCTTTATACTTCCCAAGGTCAAGCACGAGCTAGAAAGAGCTGATGGAGAAACAGGTTACCTTCCTTCCGCCCAATGTGGAGACTATTCAAGAGATCTTGTATCTCCCTTCTACCCTGGCTCTTTTTTTCTTCCGGAAAGTGTGAACCTCCATTTTCCTCTGTGGCAACAGATTGTTACAGACAAATGAGTTCTGGAAGTCATTCCTCAGGATTACAGATGGCAGTGGGAAGAAATTCTTCCTTTCTAGTAGGTCATTCCTCATCCTGCAGATCAGACTGTTTTGTTTCCATCGGTTCTTCATCACATGCTGTTCCAAGAAGTGATCGAACCAATTTCTCCTTCCCAGGTGGGGAAGGGGGTTAAAGGGGTTAATTCAAGGATATTCCTAGTCCCAAAGAAAGAAAACTGCTTGGAAACCAGTTCTGGATCTTTCTTTCTTTTGTAACCCTGTTTGTGATAGTGCCCGACTTCAAAATGATGTCACTTCACAACCTGTTGCATCATCTTCCTCTTTCCTGGTAACACTAGACTTAAAACATGCTCATCATCACATTCCTATTCATCCAGACCTCGGGTATTTCTTAAGGTTTTGTATGTTTGGATCACATTATTAGTTTTCTGCCTTACCCTTTGGACTATTGACTGCACCAGGAGTGTTCACAAAGTGTCTGGCTCCAGTTACAGTTCATTGCAGGCTACACGGTATCCACATTGTAACGTATTTAGACTTGCTTATCTTTGCAAATTCTTTTTCAGAAATGGCAGGAACATCTATCTCCGTGGTGATGGATCTCCTGCATAACTGGGATTCCAAAAGAACATGGTAAAAAACACCAAACCACACAAGCTCCCAGAAGAAGCTGGAACACTAGGAGTTCTTCTCAATCAAAAAACACCAAGCACTGCTGTAGCTGCCAGTTTTCTTTCTTTATTCAATACATTCTGGTACCTCTGCCTCATAGGCCTTCAGTGGAATAACTTCATACAATCCAAGCAGCTTTTTATATTCCATCTCAGCATTAATTCATCTTAATTTAGTTAAATAATTAAATAATTAAACAATTAAATACTTTTCTTTAATCATTATGCAGCTTAGAGCATAAAGATGTACCCCCACATTGTCACATACATCATAACTATATTAAATACATAAATTAACCTAACACAGAGTGAATGAAATTCCCAAATGGCACTTTTTTTAAAAGAATAAATCACTTCTACTACTTAAAGAAATAGCACATTTTCACATTTCCTCATACACCACAATGACTTATACATTTAAACACATAAAAAATACTTTTCAGCCTACCCCATAAGACTTGGTTATAAGTATTTATCCATGACCTATACATTTATTTTATTAAATGCAAACTTTTTTAAAATTTCATCCTTACTTTTATTGCACATATTTATTATTATTAATATCAACTTAATCAATTAATTTATTCATCCAAAAATACATTGCTTTTTAACCTAACCAACACATTTGTTCTAAGGATAATCACCAGAGGTTACACTATTCCTTTTGTCTTTTCCTCCTCAGAAAAAGAGAAGGATATCTGATGTATTGCCTAGTCTGATGGAGCAAATCTTGGACCTAAGCCACCTCAATTACTTTGTGAGACAAAGTTCTGGATGGTCACAGTTCAGTCCATTTTACCTCTCTTGTAAAAGGATGACTGGATGTGCTCCATGGATCACCAGGATGCCTACAATCATATCAAAATAGTGAGGTACTCCAGGAGATTTCTCCATTTCTGGTTGGGAGCCAGCCGTTATCAGTTCAGGGCACTGCCGTTTGGTCTCACCACAGCCCCCCAATGTTTACCAAATGTATGGCAGAGATAGCAGCATATCTCAGACTGCAAGGGTTCCAGGTGTTCCCATATTGAGACAGTGGTCTCCTTACCGCTCTGACCACAGATGTTCTGGTGTAACAAAGGAACTTGCTCCATCTTCTCCAGCAACTGGAGATTATAGTCAACTAAGTGAAAAGACTGTTGACACTTACGCAACAGTTAGAATTCATTGGATGCCACCTGAACTTAGTCAGATTGCCAAACTCTGAGTCCAGGATATCATCCTTACGGCAGGTAGTTATTCAGGGTCTTCACCATCCCTCTCCTCCTGCAAGACTTATTCTCCAGCTCCTAGGGCTGATGGCCTCAGTGATCACTCTAGTTCCTGTAGCAAGATATTACAGTATATTAAAGGAGGGTTCTTCATTGAACCATTTCACTTCAGTGGTCCCTGATTTCATATCCATTATATGCTTAAATATGCCTGACAACTATCTGCAGGACACATGTCAGTTGTTGGTTGACCTCCCCACCAGTTTTGGATGGTCGACCATTCTTCTTACAACCTCCTATGGCTACAGTAACCATGGATGCCTCCCTTCTGTGGTGGGGGTATCTCAAAGGAAAGTTTGTTCAAGGTTCATGATTACCCACAGAGGCCAGTCTTCACATCAATATCTTGGAGATGAAGAGCAGTCCTCCTTGCATTGCAGGCCTTTCAGGATTCCCTTCCTGAGGGCGTGATGTCTTTTTAGGCAGACAACATGGCTGTAGTCTAGTACATCAACAGGCAGTGAAGAACCTGCTCATACCTACTTTGTTGGGAAGCCATGAGAGTGTGGCAATGGGTGAAGTCTTCCCACTGCTTTCTGGTAGCAGTAGAGATTCCAGGAATGTCCAGTATTCTAATGGACAGGCTGGACAGGTCCATTCTTCTGCCTCATGAGTGGTCCCTCAGTCAGAGTGTGGCAACACGAATCTCCAGTCACTGGGGCCAACCTTGCTGCGATCTTTTTGCTTCATATCTAAACAACAAGTGCAGCAGTTACTTTGCCCTGATCCCTCCACAGGGCAATCACTGAAGGATGCTGTAGTTCACAATGCATTTCCTCCCATACTTTTTATAATGAAATGTATTCAAAAAGCCAGAAGGTTCAATGCCAGAGTAATCCTCATTGCCCCTTTTGGCCCTGGCAAGTTTGGCTTCCCTTCCTCTGGCTTCATCTAGTAAATCTCATCTCATCATCTCATCTCAAAAAAAAAAAAAAAAAAAATTATTTTATCGTTTTTAGTTTTCTATTATTTATTTTTTTATATCTGCATGCTGATTTGACTGTCTTAAATTTTAGGTTGACTGATTTTTTTACTTTGTATTAAAATTTGGAGCTTTTCTCCCCAGGCCTCTACTGAAAATGGACATATATCCAGTTAGACTAGCCGGTCAACAAATGTAAAATAAAATAATAAATAATAAAAAAATCCTCCCTGGATGCTGGACACCCATACAGGCCTCCTGAGTTACCCATCCAGGCAGCCTCACCCCAATCTAAAAATCTTGAAGCTAACCACATGGTTCCTGCATTTCTGATGATGGCCAAAGATGTCAGGCTGTCCAGTGGTTCCCATCTTAACAGTTTCACAAAAGCCAAGTACTAGACAGGTTTAACTTAGCAAGTGGAAAAAGGTTACTGTTTGGGTGTATTTTAAGGCAGAAGATCCATTTTCAACACCTGTTCCATCTATCCAGGATTTCTTGTCAGATCTCTTACAAAAACACTTCAGTTTTTCAACAGTCAGGTTTTATTTAGCAGCCATTTCCAGTTTCTTTCCACATTGAGTTCCAACCAGACTCAGATTGCTTCAATAAAAATTTAAAAAAGAGCTTTCTAAAAGGAAGCCTTCTGTTGAGGTCTCTAATAAAGGATCCAGTTCCTCCAAGGGGCATTATGATTATGCTGCAAGCCTTAACTCAGGCTCCTTTCAAAGTTGCAGCCACAGTTGATTTAAAATAGCTTTACTGAAAAAACAATTTTTTTTTCTGGTGGCTGTTAGTTCTGCAAAGAGAATTGCAAGCATTATCCTATGAACCCCCATGTATGGTCATCCATAAGGATAGGGTGTCTTTGAGAACAAATCCCAATTTCCTTCCAAAGTTAGCATGCAAATTGAACCTTAACCAGACTATCATGTTGCTGGTATCCGTTCCAAAATTTTGTAATAAAGGAGAATGTACTTTACATTTACTAGATGTTCATGGACATCTCAGATTTTATTTACACAGAACTGGAAACATTAGAAAAATCTGATCAGATGTTTATTGCTTTTTCTAAAGCAATAATTGGCCAAAGTGTATCAAAAGTCACTCTGTCTAGGTGACTTTCGGATTGTATAATGTTTATTTAAGAAAAACTGTGTCTGTCTTTACATAGAAAATCAAAGGCTCATTCTGCCAGCGCAGTAACTACATGTACTGCTTTTCTACACAGAGTTCCTATTGACAAGAGTTATTCTGCAGCAGCTTGGTCTGCTGTTCACAGTTTTGTGTCCCAGTACAAGGTGGATATACTGTCCAAGTCCCATACATCTTTTGACTCCACCATTCTCAGTAATATCCTTCTTTAATACTACCCAGGTGAATTTGGTAGCTTGGGAATCTGTCTCAGAAGTTGCACTGGACAAAAAGAGACAACATTAGATATGAGACTTTTCTACTTACCGTAATGTTAAGAGCCATGTGGCCTTGTTTTCATCTGGTCCAACATTCCTCCCTCTGCCCTCTCCAAAATTGTCAGTTGGTGCTCCTGTTGAATAGATGGACCTCACCAGGGGCCTTGTCCTTGAACAATCTTTGGATGCTGTTTCTGTTTTATGGCCAATTCTATAGGTAGTCTGTTTATGCTACTTGTTTGAATAATGTTCTGGTTCTGAGCAGGCAAACTCTACCCAAGGTATTTTGGGGAAGTGAAATAATTATGGGTAGGGGAGGAGTTAAAGCCCCGGATGCACAGTTTCCAGAAAGGTTGCCAAGGTCAGATCCAGTTGGATCCGATAACCCAAAGGTTGAACCAGATAAAAACAAGACAACACGGGTCTAGTGTTATGGTAAGAACTGAACTTTTGCTTAACTGCATATTTGGGAGAGACCAACACTGAAGTCTGTTTTCACATCTGAGAAAAAGATACCAGAAAGAAGTGGCTCAGGACAGAGCCTTGTGGGACTCCACTGATGACGTGGGCTAATGAAGTTAGGAGTCTTCCTCCTCTTTAGTTTTGCAAACAATGAGGTAGTCATTTGAGGATCCAAGTTATTATGAGTTCATGTACCTTTGCATACCTGAGTTTTTGTATGTATCCGTTGTGGTATATAGTGTTAAACATGTTAGCTAGATCGAGGTAAGCTGTATGGAGAGGTAAACCTTCACCCAAGGCGACAGTCACAATGTCGATAAACTTGTGATGTTAATCTTAAAAGATCTACCTTTGACAAATTCACACTGGGTCAGGTAATGAAAGAAGAGGCTTTGTGTATCTGCCTGAAAAAGTCCATAATGATTCCATCCATCACACTGCATAAAATATGCATATGAAGCTGATCAGTAAGTAATTACTGGGGTCTGTGAAAGGGCATCCTTTTAAGATTGGGAAATTAGTAGCCCATTTCCAGATACCATGGATAATAGCTAGTTTGTAATGTTCTTTTAATAATGTACATAAGGACATATGCTATGCTGTATTTGATTGCACAAATTAGGCTTCCTAATATCTCATCTGATCCATGGAACTGGTGTTTGAGAGGTGAGTGTTTCTGTAATTGCATCTGAAATGATGATCCATTTTGAATTGCACAGTTCAACAGTCTCATGTAATTTCTACTGCATCTCATTGGAAAGACCCCCATTCTCTAAACTGGCCAGTTCTTTATTATTAGCACTGGTTATGTTCTCCATTTCATCTGCACACTCTCCACTATCAAATCCCATTCTGCCATTATCTTCTCTATCCCTTGTTCGAAATGAAAATCAAAAATTGTAAAATTTACCTGGTGTTCTGGGCAGATTACACCTAGTCAACATAAGTAAATTGGTGCAGTGGTTGGTGCCTTCTGTGCAGAGTCTGCATGTCATCCCAAAGACATGCTGCAGGTGGATTGGACAGAAGAAGAAGAAGTCAACATAAGTAAATAAGTATTTTTAAATTAATAGCTTGGTATCACTGCAGTGTGCATTTTAGGTCATACTTTAGCAGAGTTTAGGCATCCTATTATAAAATTTCAACCTTGGTAAGAATAGGGCAGAAAGGTATTATACCTTCTAATGTGTTGCACATCTGAGGTGTTCTGGGAAAATTAACAAAAGAAAATAAGAGATAGGTGGAGGGGTGGAGCCCTGACCGTGACTCAGGTGACCTGAGTTTGATTATTGGCTTGGATGCTGGAGGAAATGGGCAAGGAGGTGAGAGAATAAATGGTAGGCATCATCTCAATTATTTCAGAAGGGAGTGTTGGGTTCCTGTGCGTGATCTAACATTTCGCCAGTGATGCGATAATACCATATTGCCATTGAAATCTGCATGGTGGGGGTCTGTACCTAATTGACATTGTGTGTGGCAATGCACATAATGTTAGTTTAGCAAGTCCACGCAGTCAGAACATAACAATAAATGCCTGTCATACAAGAACAAGAATGTTTAACACTGCTAGTTGTTCCACTCCATGTTTGTACTTCCCCTTCCAAACACACAGACAGTCTATGCAGCCCCAGCCCAGGGGTTGTACAGGGGATACTAACTTAGGAGATTGTAGGGTGAAACTGAGCAGCTGATGAACAAGTGGAAGGTAGAAGAAAGGGGGCTGAATTTCGGTCAGAAAAGACATAGGAATGTGATGTCTACATTTAAGAATACTGCTTTGGCACTGGTGTAATTTTGTTTATTTCTGTTTACCTTCTTTTTAAAGGCTAAGTGTGTATGGAAGCACCCTCCAGGAGATGAAGTTTATCGGAAAGGCACCATTTCTGTGTTTGAAGTTGATGGAAAGAAAAACAAGGTATGCTAAAAGACTGAACAGGATGATGACATCTAGGATGCTTTATCTGGTGCACGAAAGGTCATTCTTAAGCTCATTTACACTTTTACTACTGACCATCTTCAAACATATTGTCCCCAGGCTGCTGGTTTTACTTTTTTTCCCCACTTTTTGTATAAACAACTGTATCTCAAAAAGTTTTTTTAATTATTGTTATGAAATATTCATGAAATTATACTGAGATAATTATCTTATCATTAGATCTGAAGTAGTTAACTTCATTTATCTGCAACCTGTGGGTAATCGGATCCATATCTGATCCGAGCCGGCAACATTTTTCAAGCATCTGCTCCAAGCTCCTCCCCTTACCCATAATCCCCTCACATCTCTTACCTTCCCTCTGATCTCGTTTGCCACTTCATGCGTATGCATCGTGGTCTCTATAGCTCCAAGTTGGGTGTAGTAAGTGGTAATTTTTGGTATATATTTAGTGTGTGAGTGTAGTCGTTTTTAGTCAACCCTTTCCTCCCCTTCGTCATTCGTCAATTTTCTGTTAAAAAAAAAAAAAATAGTTTAGAAAGTTTGTTATTTGTGAGGTAGTGTAGGCCTAACTGTCTCTTGTGTGTGTGTTTGTTGGTTTAATTTTGGCTGAGTGGTGTGTGGTGATGGCTGACCAACCAAAACCAACATTTAAGAAATGCATAGTGTGTGGCCACAAGCTTTCACCAGCTGATGACCACACTCTGTGTGTTATTTGCCTGGGTATTCCACACCTTAGTCTGCCGTGTAGTGTGTGTGCAGGGTTCAACCCCAGGACGTTGAAAGAGAGGAAGGTGAAACTGGTAGCTAAGGGCCTACTACCAGTTTCTGCATTGGATTCGACGACCTCGACATCGGCTCCAGTAGCTGACCAACCCCCCCCCCCCTTCCAGGCTGGGACTCAACCTCCCTCTAAGCCTGCTGAGATGGGAACAAAACCAAAGGATAGAGATAAGGACAAGAGAGACAGAGAAAAGAATGGAAAGGCACCGCAAACGTTCCCCAGAATGGGAGCCATTTCCCAGTCTGCCTTCTAAAGTTGTCAGGACCACCTCTCCTCGGCTCCATTCCCCAAGGTTCTCCCCAGAGCCGACGGAGCCCTCAGACCAGAGGCCTTCTTCAAGGTCATCTCACAGACCAGCTAGATCCGAGTTGGTCGCCTCCTCGCGGTAGACTCGGAGTCTGTCAGAGCTTGACATGAACAAGATGATGCAGAGATTTATTCGGACCCAAATCCAAATGGGAGTCTTGTCAGGCCCTTCTTCGGCCGGAGAGGGGGACCTTTATGCCCTTCTTTCATCTAATCTCTCCTTCCTCGAGCCGACCTGTGGTTTCAGGGTTTATGGATCCGAGGATACTCAGAGCTGGGGGTTTGGCACTGACGGTCCCTCCAACCTTGACGCCGGCGATTACCTTGAGTTCCTCAGATCAGACTTGTTCAGATCCAACAGCTCTCGGGGCCGAGAACGGGGAGCCAGATCCGAGGGAATAGAGGTGTCTTCGGCTTCGACTTTGTCGGATCCAAGCAGTTCCATCAGAACCCTGGCTACCTTGGCCTCGGCCCCGATCCTCATGAAGGAGCCGGGGAGAACGTCTTCCTTGTTGGTTGCTAAGGAGGTGCTCTCTCCTTCGGCCTTTGATGTGGTGGAGAGGGTTCTCTCCCAAGGACTGAGACCCCAGCCCATTGCCTTGGACTCTGCCCAGGCTGCCATGGATTTGGTCACGACTCCCATCAGCTTGTCCCAGGGACAGCCCGTGCTAGAGGACCCCCAGGTGGATCCCGTCATGGAACCCCCTTGGGACTTACGAGCCGTCTTCAGAGAGTCCCACTTGAGGGGGCTCTAAGTATTCATGTAAGAGGAGGCACATGAACTCCTCCGAGTCCCTCACAGAAGATACTGACTTGGATGAAGGTGAGGGTTCCCCCACGTCACCTCCCGAGGATGTCTCCTTTGGAGACATCATGGAAATCCTCTGCCAGAGGGGAGGTTGGTCAGCCCCAGAACCCTCTATGGATGAGTCAGTATTCCTGGAGGCCTTTGGCATGGGCCCATCTACCTCCTGGGTGTCCCCTCCTGCAGATCCATTAGTGGATCTCATTACCATGCGGGCATGGAAGGAGCCTGACACCATAGAGCCAGTACCAAAATGCCCGGACAGGATCCTTTCTCCTCCCACAGACAGGTCTGGTAAAAGGGATCCCCGGTGGATGCTATGGTGGTTGCAGCTGTCACCAAGAGAGAACTGGCTCAGGAAAGTTCTTCAGTACAGCCTCCGGACAAGGAGTCTAGGGCGGTGGATCGGTTTGGGAAGAGAGTCTTTTTGTCAGTAACGTTTTTCATACGAGCGCTAAATTACTTGGCACATGTCATTTAACGCCAGCGAGACCTAGTCACGGAATTTGCTGTGTTGCCCCCAGAGTCTTTCTCGCCAAAGGACAAGCGACTGCTCTCGGCAAAAATGTCGACTCTGAAATCTGTTTCAAACACGTCCATGCATCTTATTTCCCATGCCATGGAAGGAGCGGCTAGGGCAGCTGGGACCAACGTAACTATGAGGCGGCACACTTGGCTCAGACTCTGTCAATCCGCAGACCCCTTCAAGGCGTCATTCACAAATGCTCCCTTTGACAATTCCTCCCTGTTCAGGAAGACAGTTCGTGACACCCTGGTCCAGAGCGAGAAGGATGGGAAGACTCTGTCTGCCATCGGAGTCCACTTCTCTAGCCCTCAAAGATCCTTTTCTAGGAATGAGAGAGGGCAAAAGAAGATGTGGTTCTGAAAATCTCAGATGTTAAGTTGTCTATCTCGCCTTCATTCTTGCTGGATGGGTTCGGAGCCGACCTCGGGCTCGGGCCTCTAAAAAAGCTAAAGAGTTGGTTCCACGCTCCCGAGGCTGCCCCCCTATATCCCACAATGCTAAATTACCTACCTCAGATCTTATCTCTGATCTACGAGGTGTGTTTTTGGTGTGTTTTCTTTTAGTGAAAGTTAGACTAGTTTAAATTAGTTAGAATTAAGCTAGCTTTCTTTTTTTCTCTTTCCATTAGTGGTGTAGTGATTATCATTCTATTTTTTTTTTTTATTTTTTTTTTTTTTTTTTTCTAGACCTTTTTCCCTTCTTCTTCGGCCCTTCCTTCCCTTCCTCCTGGTGTTCCTTGATTACCTTAGGTAGTTTATTTTTTTCTTTTTCCTTTTTTAACCCAATTCCTTCCTTTGTGTCCCTGTGTGTGTGTTGTGTGTGTGTGTTGTGTGTGTGTGTGATGTGATTTGAGTAACAAAGAATTCAGTATTCAAAGGAAGTGTCAAGTCTTGTGCTCAGTCGATGTGACAGAAAAATGTCTCTCTCAGACTGTCACACTTCTTGTGTGTATTGCCTGGGTGCCTGACTCCTTTGGCCAGGACTCTTGTTGTTGCCATGGCTGCAGCAGCTTCAGAAAACCTGCAGGCTAAAACAAACTCATTTTAAGGAGGTTCGGAAGGTGGCCTGAAGGTTCCCTTTCGGGGCTTCTTCCTTCTAAGCCGGCCCAGAACCTCTCCCAGAGGCTTCAGGCTTCCTAAGGAGCCGCCTGCTTCTGCTTCGGCGGCGAGCTGGGCACTGCAGTTGAGTGACTGCAGGCTCGCCGTCGGTTCCCGGGCCGGATCAGACGCCGGGCTCGAGCATTCCGAAGGCGGGCTCCAGAGACCATGCCGGGCGAGAGAAAGATCAAGACTCCGCTCTGCCCTCCAGCCAGCTCCCTCATCCAGTCCAACCCCTCTGCCAGGAGCCACAGATCAGTCAGGAGTGTCAGTCAGGCTCCTCGATCACGTCCACCAGAGGGTCGACAGAGTGTGCTAAGTGATCCTCCTCAGACAGACAAATGCAGCAATGCCCTCATCATTCCATCATCAAGATCCTCTTCCGGGTTCCTCCATAAATATTCCTCCTCTGAGCTCCTCCCGGGTCGCTAGACAATCTTCTGCTGGACGCCGGAGCCGACATAATTGGCGGCCGCTCTTTGTGCACTTCTTCTTTGAAGAATCTCTGCGCCGCTTTTTTCCTTTGCCGGGCGGTGGGGTGGCCTCTCCCTCGTTCGGCTTCTCTCTCCCTCGTTCGGCTCCCACCGGGTTCTCGCTCTCGGGCTCGTGGCGCCTCTCGGCTCTGTGTCTCCGAGGGACCTGTCTCAGCCGCTCAACGAGGAAGGGAGGGCTCTTTGCCTTGGGGCTCTGGCTCATCCCCATGCCCTGTGTTGAACCTTTTTGTCACGCGGGTGGTTGGGTTGGCTCCCTCTCTCATTCCAGCCCTGGTTGAGTCGCTCCTCCTCTCATCCTCCCCCGTGGAGAGCTCGTCTCCCTCCCTCCCCCCGCAGAGGACCAGCTCTCATCCCTCCCCTGTAGATGAGAGGGGGTTCCCACCCCTCCCCTGAGTTCTGAGGTGACACAATCCCCAGAGAAAGAAAGAGTGTAAGCACTCTGTCACTATGAGATCTGGACCTTGGACATTCTAGAGATCCTGAGAAGGAGTCCGAGGGTTCCCCCGTCCCCCCCTGAATGGATGCTGAAATTGGCCTTGAGGAGGGCCTTTCTGGAGGACCTCCCCTTGTCCCCCCTTTGTGATTCAACACTTCCTGGGTGCTCCTGGGCGGTCCCCCATCCTTCCATGTGGGTGTGGTCCCCCTCCCCTGATGCTGTGGACAGGTTTAGCAAACTCTGCACCCAATTTCATTTCTTCCAACCCTAATGGAGCTATGGTTGGAAGCTGCTGCCACCATAAAAGGTGTAGCTGTCCTTTCAAAGGTAGCTGCTGCCACTAAGAAGGAACTAGCTGAGCTCATACAGGCTGCGGAAGTGAGCTCAGCGACCTTTGCCTGTCTAAGCTGAACTACCTATGCCTATGATCATCTCTCTAGACAGAGGTCTGACCCTCTCGCTTGCCATTTTACTCCAAAGCTTGCCTTCAGCGAGCATTACAGAGGATCCAGCAAGCTGGCTACAAAGAACTGATGAACTAACAGCTCCATATCTCTAAGGATCCTTGACTGCGGGAACATGCAGCTGGGGCCACTACAGGTGATGGACCCCTCCTTTTTGGCCTGGCTTGCTATGCCTCTTTATGGAGGCGAGCCTGGATGGCACTTCTTTCTGCCGTCCCTTCCGTTTTTTGCTCCTCAAGGGCCTATGCAACCAATCAACCTTGGCTACTTTGTTTCTCCCCTGACTTCAAGTGAGAGCGAGTCCGGATTTCTTTCTTTCTAGGCCCAGAAAAGTTTCAACAAAAATGTGAAAGAATGCTATTAGAAAGGTCGGTCGCCGGGGAACTTCGGAAACTTTCAAAAAAGGGACCTGCAATGCTGAGCGGGGGGGAACTTAGAGGTTCAGAGGATTGAGAGGGAGGGGATCAAGAGAGGGAGGGAGATCCAACAGCAATTTCCAGAAGCCTGGGTGTTGCCAGAGAGGGGAAAGGTACCTCTGCCCACCCCACAGGCAGCCCCGGGGAGCCAGTCACTGTACCCCCAAGCTGGCTATCCCTCCCTGAAGCTACACAATTTCAGAGGGCATCCGTCGCAGTGTCACCTGGCTCAACCCCTTCGCATCCTGGCCTCATCAAAAAATCCATCCAGATGTTCCTCCACCCGAAAAGGGTAATTTTTTAAATTTCAAATCAAAAAAGGACAAAGAGCAATTCCAATTCAGAAGTTTCCACAAGAGATCAGGGATCCCTTTCCTTAGACCAATTAGGGATTCAGGGAGTCTGAAGTCACAGTTTCCAATCGATCTCAGTATTCACAGCCAAGACCAGAAGATCGATTAGGACTGGTGAGACCATCCCTGCAGTCCATCCTTTTGGAGACTTCAGACAAGAAACAAGTCTTCCAAGGCAGAACACTGTCTCCTGGTAGCTATTCTCAAAGATTCCAGATTGGGAATGTGCCTCTGGGAGGTTTTCATCTTCACTCAGCTGGGTGTCTCTCACTTGAGCTAGCTCCTGGCACTGCCCCCCAGCAATTTTCAATGCAGGGCAGTGGTAGCTTCTTTCACGGGCTGTCAACCATGTTTTTTCAATTTTGCCTCCTGATACAGGTCTCACCACCCACCACCATTCTTCCCAAATGCATGGCAGTGGACGACTCAGCACTGAACATTAGGGTCAAGCATCTTTCCAAAATAGCAGACTACACTTTGTCAGAGGCTAACACCTTCATTTCAACAAAAAGCAACAGATGTCATGTTCTCACATTTGTCAACATCAGAGAATTTCAGCATGCACAAACTAAGTCTGTTTTGTCGCCTCTGTCGAACTATTACCTTCACATAAGCAGACATACACATAGAATGAGTGCTGATCATGACTCTACCACATCAGCCAGATGAGCATTGTCAGAATTCTTCTCGGCTTCTTCAGCAGCAACAGAATCATAGCCAGGGCCATTCACAGAATCTTCATGCAGTCTTTGGCAACGCAATCCTCATCATGTTCCCAATCCCTCCGCTCTTATTGGGAATGTTTGGAACTCCTTTTGCGTGGTGATTCATCTGGCAACCTCTCCCCTTCCACACCATTATGACTTCCAGGGGCTTCTCTGTACAGGCTTTTGCCGGGACATGGGCAACCCAGGGGGGAGACTTGCACAGAGGTTTGAACTCCTTTTCTTTGTTGCACTTTTTTCTCAGGCCTTTTTCTGTCAGGGCAGGCATCCAGAGAGTCGCAGCCAGGGTAGGGTGTGGTAAGTCAACAAACAAGGCGGAACCAGCGGGAAAGAACTGAGATGAGAAAGAGAAGTAATTGGGAAATATGGCTCAATTTCTCATGCAACCTGACCGTAGCAACGTCAAAACAAAAAAGGCAACAGAAGTGGTCATACTTCAACCAGCCTTCAACAAGGCCTCACGAGTGGTCTCTGAAAGAGATTGTTTCAAGGGAAATCTCGCAGAGCTTTGGCCTTTTGCTACTCCCCTCGTCAGAAGTGATTGTTCAGAGATCAGCATTTGAGAAGTTGCTACCAGGCAAGCCCAGCAGAAACGCTTTCCGATCCCAGCTCTTGTCGCCTTCTCAGTGCTGCTTTCTCCCCTCCCCACCTTTTGGTCATCTTTTCAGCCCCCTCCCCTTCCCACTAATCTTGCTGCTCTTCCTCTCCTAAGCTGGGTTTGGCTCCTCCAGATCTTCATCCTCAAGTTGTTCTTGTTTGGCTCTGGGACTACTCTCTTGATCCTTCATCCATCTCAGTTCCTCTTTTCAGCCTTTCCTCTTTTGGCCTCGACTCTCTGGTTCACTTCTTACCATCCCCTCGTTTCCTCTGGTCTTCCTTTTGCTCTCAATTTCCTTTTAGCCTCCTTCCTTCTCAGGAGTCCTTTTATTTTCCATTCTACTTCCTAAATCAACTGTTGGGCCTTTCAGGCTCCTTCCTTTCCTGGCCACTGCTTCTATTTCCCTTCCCACCGCATCCTATTCTACTTTTCTTCTTTTCCTCAGGTCTCTTGTCCTTCTCCTTCAATTTCTTAACTTTCATTGCAGGAATTTTTCTTTCAATTTCCATGTCATTCATCCTTTCTCTGACAAGTAGCTAAAAGGGTTTTTAGAAACCCTTTCAACTTTCAAGACTTCTCCTCATCTTTCCTTTTAAGTTTATTTCTCCTTTGGTTCTAATTTTTCTTTCACTTAGCCTTCACTTCCTCTAGTCGAATTTCTTTCATCCCTCCTTTCAACTTCTTCCTCTCTCTGTTTTACCTTCTTTCTCCTGCCTTCAAACTCACATTAAGAATTTCAGAACTTCATGCAATCCTTTTTCCTCCTATTCATTCTGAGCATAAATCTGTTTCTTTCTTTTTGAATCTTCACCCTACTCTCTTTCTGCTGTTCTTATTTGTTGTTTCAACAGTTTTTCAAGAATGTGATAACAGGTCTGACTTTTCCAGAATATTCTAATAGTTTCTGGCTCAAAGTCACTATTGGCCTTGACTCAGTTCCAGAAAAAGTATCTATTTTGACCAACCCTCTTGTTTTGTTGATAGACCCACTGTTTGTTCCTCTAAGGTATTATTCTCCACAAACTAATTTCTCGCTAGATGTTTATCTTTACTTGTTGTAAGCTTTGGATAGAGACAAAAATCTCAGTTCTCCCTCCTAGCTGTGACAAAAACCTACTTCTGCTATTTGCAAAGGCAGCTCCTAGACTCACCATTGCTGCCTGTAGAGCCTCGTTGCCCTTTCCATCAGAGCTCAGCACTTCTTCTTTGCCTATCTACACACCCCTTCTCTCTGCGGTTATCTAACTTTTAGCACACTGTTCTTAAGAGTCTGTCCATTCCAGCCACCCCAGAATAGTACAAGCTTCACGGGCCCTATCCACCATTGCTCTGTGCTTACACCCACATGTTTGCTAATGAGAAATCTTTCTTTCTATAAGTTTATTTTGGCCCTGGCCTGCTTGCTTCTTATTATCTCCCATTTCTTTTTCCTTCTGTTCCCTCCTTTCTTTTCCATAGGCCTGTGATCTTGTCCATATCTCCTAGAGGGCCCCTGGAGCAGTTCCCTTCTCGCTTTATTTAGATCCCTCTTTATTATAGGCCTTCTTGGTGCTTTTTTTTCTTCTTTCCTCAGTGCTCCTTTTTCTTCTTTTTTCCTTGTTTCTTTGGCATGCCCATTTATGGGCATCTAGTAGGCAGTGGAACCAACTCTCGAGCTTTGGGAGGCCTGAGGGCGAGGTGGTTCTGTTTGTTCTTTTCTTGGTTTAGCCAGCTGGGCGGCCTACTTTAAGCTTAGAGGCGAGGCGAAGAAAACTAGCGGTTTGGGATATTATTTTAAACAACCTCGCTAACAGTTTTCCCAGGACACTCAGGACAACTCATCCCCTAGAGGCAGAGGGGGACAAGACAGACACCACCCCAGAGGCAGAGGGGGTCCAAGGAACGTTGGGTCTAGGGAGACCTCCTCGGACAGACCTGCGCAGCAACCCTGAGGGGTTGCCCGACTGCCCTACTCTGGAAACAGTCGGGGGAAGATTGTTATTGCACCTAACGGCTTGGGAGTCCATTACGACGGACTGTTGGGTGCTCCAAATTATATCCAAAGGATACTCCATCCCATTCGTTGCCCCACCCGTCCAATCAAAGCACCTCCCGGATGTTCCACCCGCTCAAAGGGAGGTGACAGTGCATGAAATTTCAAAGCTGCTTTACAGTTGGGCTATCAAACTGGTCCCCCAGATCAGTCCGGATTAGGCGTTTACTCCAGGTTCCTTTTAGTGCCAAAAAAGATGGGGGACCTCAGGCCCATATTGAACCTGTCAACTGTGAACCTATCCGTAGCCAAGCAGAAATTCCGGATGGTCACCTTGCAGTCCATTTTACCTTACCTCCGAGAATGCAACTGGATGTGCTCGATAGACCTCCAGGACGCTTACTACCATGTCAAAATTTGCAGACACTCCAGGAGATTCCTTCACTTCTGTCTGGGAGCCAATCATTTCCAGTTCAGAGCCATACCCTTCGGTCTCACCACAGCCCTCAGGGTGTTTAACATGGTTATGGTAGTTGTAGCGGCTCACCTGAGGCTTCAGGGAATTCAGGTGTTTCCTTACCTAGACGATTGGCTCCTTGCTGCTGCCACCAAGCGTCTACTTTGCATGGCCAGCGACTCCTTCCTGCATCTTGCAGTCAATCTAGGGATTACTATCAACATCTCCAAGTCCCGCTTGAACCCAACACAGACCTTGGAATTCATAGGGGCATGGCTGGACACTCTACTATTGCAAGTTTTTCTCACTCAGAACAGGGTCCAGAACCTACAGGCTCATGTGTCAGTGATCCTTGGCCCCAGGACGCCAACGGCGAGCGATGTTCTCCAAACCCTAGGCTCCATGGCAGCAGCAATTTCAATCCTTCCCTGTGCGTGCCTTCACACGAGGGTGCTTCAGTGGACCCAGGCAGTTCAGTGGTCTTGGTTAGACCTCCCCATGGATTACCCAATACGAATCAGCAGTGCCTGCAAGATTTCTCTTCTTTGGTGGCTCCAGTCACCGGAAATCTTGGCAGGTCATCCCTTCTTAACACCCCCAGCCCAAGCCACAGTGACCATGGACTCCTCCTAGCTCTGGTGTGTGGGGGGGCACTTTTTGGGGAGGACGGTCCAAGGCACGTGGTCCCAGACCGAGACCAGATTGCATATCGGTGTTCAGGGGAGGAGGGCAGTGCTTTTAGCATTGCAAGCTTTCCATGCTGTTCTTCTCCCGGAGTCGATTGCAGTTCAGTCAGACAAACATGTCTGTTGTCTAATACATCAACAAACAAGGAGGAACCAGATCTTACCCTCTCTGCCGCGAGGCCATGAGAGTGTGAGAGTGGGTGATCGCCACCAGTCGGTTTCTGATTGCAATGCACATCCCAGGAAGCTCCAACATTTTAGCGGACAGACTGAGTCAGGTTATTCTAGTGCCATACGAGTGGTCTCTGAAACAGTCAGTAGCGGAGGAGATCTTCCTTATGTGGGGTCACCCTTGCTGCGATCTCTTCGCATCTACTTTCAGCGTGAAGTGCAGTGAGTTCTTTGCTCTGATCTCCTCATCAGGAGATTCCCCCAGAGATGCTGTCGTCCATGCTTGGCCTCCCGGTTTACTGTATGCCTATCCCCCACTACCTCTCATTCCGAAGTTTCTTCAGAAAGCTTGCCGACTGGGGTGCAAAGTGATCTTCTTTGCCCCATTCTGGCCTCGTCAAGTGTGGTTCCCCTTCCTCTGGTCTCATGCTCTATCTCCTCCACAGATTCTGGATCCCTGCCCGGATCTCATCTCTTATCCCTCGGGCATCAGTCCGCCCGATCTGGGCAACCTCAAGCTGACTGCTTGGTTGCTGCAGTTCCCTTGATCTCTAGGACTGCCAGTCTGTCATCTGCAGTAAGAGTATTTTGGTGGCATCCCACAAAGCTTCCACTAGGAAGGTTTATCACAGCAAATGTAAATGCTTCTCTATTTGGGCTTCTCAGAGAAACCTAGATCCATTTACAGCCCCAGTTCCTGCAGTGTTGGAGTTTTTGTCCTATATTTTCTAACAAGGGGCTAGTTCCTCTATGGTGAAAGTGCAACTGGCAGCCATATCTAATTTTCATGTCGGCGAAAATCTGAATGCTCTGGCCTCTTTGAGATTGTGCAAGGCTTTTCTGAAAGGTACTTTTCTTTTGCATCCCCCAGTTAAGGATTCCATCCCTCCTTGAGACCTTACCCTAGTTCTACAGGCGTTGGTGACACCCCCATTCGAACCAGCAGCATCAGTAGATTTGAAATTCCTGTCCTGGAAGACGGATTTTCTAGTGGCCATTACCTCGGCCAGAATGGTTTCTGAGATCCAAGCTTTGTCTGCTGTGCCCCCTTACTTGATCTTTCATAAAGACAGGGTTTCGCTCCGCACTAACCCTTCTTTCTTACTGAAAGTTGCTTCTGAATCAAATATTGACCAAATGATTAATCTGCCTGTGTTCTTTCCAAATTTCCAGAACAAGGGTAAATATAAGCTGCATCTGCTAGATGTTCATAGACAGCTTCGTTTCTGTTTACACAGGACTAAACAGTTCTGAAAGTCTGATCAATTATTTGTGTCTTTTTCCAGACCTTTTTTGGGCAAGGCCATTTCCAAGGTCTCCTTGGCTAGATGGATTATACAATATATACTACAAGTCTATAGGGATAAAGGTCTGTCCCCACCAGGTCCTATTAAAGCTCATTCTACCAGATCTATGGCAACTTCTGCGGCCTTTTGGTCTAGGGTTTCTCTGGATGATATCTGTGCAGCAACGACCTGGGCAAGGTCACATACATTTATTTCTCATTATAAGTTGGATTTGATCTCTAGAGGGAGAGCTTTCTTTGGCTCTGCGGTGCTCAGGAATATCCTTCCATGAGGGCCTCCCAGGTGTTTTGGTAGCTGGGGAATGTCCCACAGGTTGCAGATAAATGAAAGTTAACTACTTCAGATAAATAAGTTATGTACTCACCATAATGTTCCATCTGAGTAGTTATACTTCATTTTCTGCAACCGTCCCGCCCTCCTTCCCCCGAACCTGTTGTTATTGATTTGCTAATAGTTTGAGTAGTGGCAAACTTGATCTGAGGATAGGTAGGAGATGTGAGGGTTTATGGGTAAGGGGAGGAGCTTGGAGCAGATGCTTGAAAAATGTTGCTGGCTCGGATCCGATATGGATCCAATTGCCCACAGGTTGCAGAAAATGAAGTATAACTACTCAGATGGAACGTTATGGTGAGTACATTACTTCTTTTTTATTCTCTTTACCACAAAGTTAGAAGAGCACCTGCATCTTGAATTGTAATTAAAAAAAAGTTTTATGTCAGTTTCATGTCACAGCATATAAGAATAAAAATATAATTTTCATACAGAAACATGTACTCTCTTTGGGACCAGACTCATGTCAGTGCTCCATCTTTATGGTAGCTGTTTTATTTTTTTACTTTGAAGAGAAATGATAGCTGCAAAATTGTTGCAGATTTTGTATTTTTTTGTTTTCATTTTGTAGTGGCCAGTCTGGCCTCTCTTCGTCCATACTTAGCAGATGTTAATGTTTCCATATTGTTTCACGCTATTCATTCAGACGTTTCGGGGCAAGTCACCTGGATGGTCAGCTTTACACAGCATATTGCTTGAGCTCATTCATTGGACAAACAGATAGATAATCTTGCATACGGGCATGTTTGAACAAGTAAAATATGTATATTTTAGCAAGTCTGTTGGTACAGGGCTTTGGCCTGAGACACTAGTGACCTATAAAGTTGGAGGGGGGGGGGTTGGCTGGAGGAGTAGGCATGAGTGGGTGAAAGGTAGCTTGCATCCTCAGGTTTTTAGCACATTGCTACTGTGCAGTGGTGGGTAGAGAGCAGCATTAATGTTAGTAATTGTACATACAGAGTGGAGAGCAGATGGCAGTCCATCGTGGGCAAATGCCTTTGTTGTTCTCCCCTTGAGGAAGTATTAGGGCACAAAAAAAATCTCTGTGGTTAGGAGCTGATGACGCATGGTCAGGAAGCTTTAGGCTTTCTCCCTCTACCTGAAAGATGGTGACTTGATGTATTAGCTGTTGTCCTGGCTGGTTGTCTCCATACAGGAGTGAGGAAGATGCTAATAAGGGAGTTAGTGGGTGGAGAGCATGAGACTTTAGGGACTCAGCCAACTCTGCTCAGACCTGAGATTCTCAGTCCTGGTGAAATCCAGGTAAGAGTGTCCCAGCCCAGATGACTAATTTTGCAGTCACTCACACTGTAGTAGCCTTTTTGGAGGAAGAGAACCACATGCACACAGTTGTGCAGTCTGGTTAGGCCTCAGACTAAACCTTTAGTTGTATGAATACTTTCCCCACGGAAAAATCTTAAAAATTCCAACAAATGCAGTAGATTTTCCCAGAGATAGGGCATCTGCACCTACTGTTCATCCAATGCCCCTTCTAGCTATGCAGTCTGCCTTGACATAGGCTCATGAGTTTCAGATGACTACACCAGAGGCATTTACAGTCAGTGGTTTTACTAGACTAGATTTGCAGAAAAATACTTGGCAGCATGACACAGGTTGCCTCTTATTTAATCTAAACCCCGGCCCTTTCATTTTTTTTTTGGGGGGGGGGCTTCTTTCTTTCACTGCCTGCTGAGCATCAATCCCCCTCTAGGCTATCTGGTCCATTTGTTCCTCTTTCATCTTTGGCAAGGTGTGAATGAAAGGGGCTGTTATTTAGGTTGTCAACAAGGTTTTTCCTTTACTAACCACAAGCCGCAAGGAGCGTGCCCAATTATGTGCATGTAACTTTGACAGACTGCCCTGAGATTAAAATGCATGGAAGGTACTCTTAAGCTTTGAAAAGCTGAGTGGTTGATGGGGAGTGAGACCAATGTAGCTTAGGTTACTGCAACAGTGATTTGTTAGACCATCTACTATTATGGTAAGTTTACTTACACAACTGTACTCTATCTTACAGTATTTTATGTGCTCTACTAATTATCCCTTTTTTAACAGCAACTTCTGTTCTAGACTCGAGTAAAAACTTTGTCAGAGTGGGTCTTTTATTTAGAAATCCCCCATCCCTTTCTCATTCCTTATACTCTGTTCTCAATCCACGCTAAAGAAGATGATCTGTAACCTGCAGTCCAAATTTCTATTTGGCTTCCTTCCACTTCATTACCTTTCCCCCCGTTAGTTAATTGCTCCCAAAACATTGTTCAGCATTTAACTCACTGTTGCTGTAGCCTAAGTTGTATGGGTTATATCCTGCCAAGGATTTGACCACCAGCCAGCTGTCAAGGCTGTAGGTTACCTTCCATGAGCAATAATTGCTGTGAGGCTCGTGGGGAGTTCTGTAAAAGCAGTGGTTAATGAGCCAAAAAGTTCAGAGCTTTCTTGCCACTGAAGTGCACACCGTCTGCTGGATTCATGGAACTGACAGTAGACTAGTGATCATTCAAGACTGCAGTTAACTACCCTTCTGGAACCTCATTTTTCTGAGGATAAACTGTTTTTTGTCTGTGAAAATATGTAACCTGATGTTAATCTTCATTCATTCATTACTGATGGGTATCAGTTCCATCCTCTGAACCGAGTCAGCCTTTATAACAAGCTTGCTCCACCCAAAAAACTCTCAAGCTAAGCTTACTCGTAGTGCCCTCTCCCTGTTACCCCAGGACTCATTTGCCATGTAGATATCAAGACGTATCAAGTCAGCTCTCAGCTAAGTCATTAAGAATTCCTTACTTAAACCTTTTTGATTTTTTTCTGGTTAAACTATAACAATTTACATTTTATATTATTAGTCACTAGAGTTTTATACCTGTTTGAGTGCCTCTTTTCCCTTTTCTTACCAGTTTTGGTAGTCTTCGTACCATCGCTGGTACAGGCCTTTCCTTTCCTCTATCTTTCTTACCCTCTGAGGTAATTCTCAATACCATTGCTGGTATTCCCTTTCCCCTTTCCTCTTATCTTTTATTATCAGCTTGCAACCCTGGAATCTTTATCTAACTCATCCATGTGGTTGATCCCTCACACTGCTGAAGGGGTGGCTAGAGCAGCGGGTGCAGGTGTTGTCATGAGACATCACGCTTGGATGTGCCTTTGTGATTTTTGCAGACCCGTTTAGGTCTTCTTTTCCCAATGCTCCAGTGGAAGCTTCTTCTCTCTTTGGCCTGAAAGTGAAAGACACATTAGCCAGGTGTGAAAAGGATGGCAAGACCCTGTCTGCCATGGGCGTACATTTTTCCACCCCCCCCCCCCCCAACAATCTTACTCTAGGAATCAAAGGAGTGGAAAGATGTGGCACAATAAGTCAAAGGGTCCTTTCCCTGACACACGTGGCGAGTTTACCCCCCAGGGCAGAGGGGGAAACTCATCTGGAAACGCCTCTACAGAGGTAGAGGGGGGGTCCATGTAATCAGGGACCCAGACATTCTTTCTCTGGATAGCCCTGTCAGCGCTCCTGAAGAGCGGCCCGATTGCTAACCTCTGGAAGCAGTCAGGGGACGTTTTTCTTTGCATCACTTTGCCTGGCGAATGATAACCACAGATTCTTGGGTGCAAACGATAATTGCCAGAGGTTATCCCATACCCTTCAATACTTACCCAAGGCCGCTAAGGCACTTTCCCGATGTTCCACCCGGTCAAAGGGAAGCAGCAGCTCAAGAAATACAAAAGCTTCTCCTAAAAAGTCTCATCCAGGCAGTCCCACCAGACCAAGTAGGATCCGGATTTTACTTGAGGTTCTTTGTAGTGCCAAAAAATACAGAGGACTGGTAGCTAATCTTGGACCTCAGCATCCTAAACAAGTTTGGTCACGGTTCAGTCTGTCGTACCCTTCCTAGAGAAAGAAGATTGAATGTGCTCAGTAGATCTTCTGGATGCATATTGCCACATAAAAATGGACAAATGCTCCAGAAGATTCTTCCGCTTCTGGCTGGGAGCCAATCACTACCAATTCCGAGAGATGCCCTTTGGTCTCTCTATAGCCCCCAGAGTGTTCACCAAATGCGTGGCAGTGGTAACAGCTCACTTGATACTGCAAGGATTCCGGGTGTTTCCATATCTAGACAATTGGCTCCTTACTGCCCCCACCAAGCGTCCACTTGTTGCAGCCTTACATTACACCCTAAAGCTAGCAAAACCCTTAGAGATCTCAATAAATGATGAGAAATGCAAGTTAATTCCTTCTCAGACTCTGGAATTCATAGAGGCAACTTTCAGTACTCAGTCTTGTCAAGTCTCCCTCCCCCTTCACAGATTGGAAAGACTGACGTCTCAACTCCGGGTGATACTCTCTCAAAACAAAGTTTCAGCTCGGGCAGTCCTCCAACTACTCGGGTCAGTGGGAGGATCGATAACAATAGCTCCACTGGCGAAACTACACATGAGATTACTGCAGTGGCTTCTACTAACACAGTGGTCTCCTCCGACTCATCAACAAATCGATGCAAATAAGATTTACTTTGGTGGATGAAGCCAGGAAAAAGTCCTATGGAGTCGCCCTTTCTCCCCCTCTCAGGCCAAGGCCATAGTGACCATGGACCCTTCCCTGACGGGGTGGGGCACTTTCAGGGAAAGACAGTCCAAGGCACTTGGTCATCAGTGGAGGCCCGTCTGCATATCATTGTTCTAGAACTGAGGGCAGTGCTTCTAGCATTGCAAGCATTCCAATCTGTCCTCCCATTAGGGATAATTGCTATCCAGTTTGACAACACGTCAGTGGTCTGGTATATCATCAAACAAGGGGGAACCAATTTCTATCCATTGTGTCAAGAGGCCATGAGAATTTAACAATGGGTGATAGCTTCCATCCACTTTCTGACAGCAATGCACATTCTCGGGGATTCCAATGTGATTGCAGACAATCTGAGCAGATGCATTCTCCTGCCTCACAAGTGGTCCCTCAATCCAACCATAGCGGCGAAGATCTTCAGCTGTTACGACCTGTTCACCTCATGAGCAAACCACAAATGCAGCAGCTACTGTGCCCTAATTCCTCCGCAAGGAGAGTCCCTGAGTGATGCTGTAATACACGATTGGCCCACGGGACTTCTTTATGCTTTTCTTCCCCTTCCTCTGATTCCACATTTTCTAAAGAAAGTCCTTCGATTGTGAAGCAGAGTAATCCTCGTTGCACCCTATTGGCCTCGACAAGTTTGGTTTCCCTTTCTTTGGCCTCACCTAGTACACCAACCATGGATTCTTGATCCAACTCCAGAATTACTGTCACACCTGCAGGGATTGACGCATCCAAACATATCAAGTCTCAAGCTGATGGCTTGGTTTTTCCACTTCCAGTAATCGCCAGGCAGAAAGATCTATCCTCCCCTGTACATAACATTCTTCTGGCTTCACACAAACCATCCACTAGGAAACTTTGTCAACAAGTGGAACAGATTCACCACTTGGTATCGACAGAAAGGACTAGACCCCTGCTCAGCTCGAGTTAATGCTATACTGGACTATTTGTCAAATCTTTTCCATTCGGCAACAGCAGCCTCCACTATTTGAGTACACCTGGCTGCTATTTCAGATTTCCACAATGGCTTCCAACATTCATCCTTGATTTCCCACCATGTCTGTAAAACTTTTTGGATAGGCGTCTCACACATTAGACCACCCTTCAAAGAACCAATCAAACCTTGGAATTTGACATTAGTTCTGCAGTTATTGACTCGATCCGCTTTTGAACCCGCTGCCACTTGCGACTTAAAATTTTTATCCTGGAAATCTCTATTCTTGGTAGCTATTACCTCAGCAAGATGGTGGTCTAAACTAAATGGCCTTATGCATAAAATGTCCCTACATGGTCTTTCATAAGGACAGAGTATCACTCTGGACTAATCCGTCCTTTTTGCCCAACGTTATTTCAGAATTGACCATTAATCAAACAATCGACCTGCTGGTCTTCTTTCGCAATTTTTCTTATAAAGGAGAATACTGCCTGCATTTATTCCATGTACATAGACAATTACAATTCTACTTAGACAGTTATTTGTATTCTACTCATGACCAAATTTGGGAAAATCTGTTTCTAAGGTGACTCTAAGTGGTTGAGGAATTGTATATGCTTTACATATCAACAAAACAAAATTCCTCTACCAACTAAGGTCAAGGCACATTTAGCCAGATCAGTGGCGACGTCTGTTGTCTTTCATTCTAGGGCCTCCATGGATGATATCTATGCAGCAGCTAAGTGGACTACTTCCTCATACCTTTATCACTCATTACAAATTGGACTTTGTCTCCAGCGGAAGAGCATCCTTTGGTTCAGTGGTGCTCAGGAACATCCTTCCATAGGGCCACCCAGGACATAAAGTAGCTAGGGACTCTGTCCCATCAGTAATGAATGAATGAAGATTAACAACATTAGATAAAGAAGTTATGATCTGAAGTAGTTAATTTCATTTGTGCAGCAACCTATGGGTATCAGATCTGACTTCGGATCCGAGCCGGCAGTTTTCAACAGCTTAGATCTGAGCTCCTAGCTCCTCCCCCTACCCATAATTCCCCGCCAACCCTGACTGACCTCAGATCTAGTTTGCCACGCTTGTCTTCAGCAGCTGGATTTTCGAGCTCCAGCCTTGGTCGCTATTTTTTGTGAGAAAAATAGAAAATTTTTTTCATTTTCTCTCTTTAGTGTGAGTGTTGTGTGTTTAGATCCCTTTGGTCGGTAAACCCTAGTTAAACTCTTCTTTTAGTTATTTTTTTCCCTCCCTCTCCCTCTCTGGTTCGTCAGGGTCTGTGTGCGCGTGTTGGGGCCTAACGTGTGTGTCCTCCTTAGCTTAAGATGTCTTTGGCCCCAAAACCCATTTTCTCCAAATGCACCGAGTGTGGCAATAAGTTTTCACTGGCTGATGGCCACACTCGGTGTGTTCTGTGCATTGGGGTTGGACACCTTTCCTCTGGGTGTTCCATCTGTGTGGCGTTCAACCCCAGGGCACTTAAGGACCGGAGGTCCAAGCAGATCCTGGCGGGTCTCTTGCCCCCGGATTCGGCTTCAGCCTCCGGTCCTACCGTGGCTTCGGCGGTGGCCACTCCTGCCTCTCTCCCCCCGGCCGGGACTCAACCTCCCGCTGTAGGCCCGGAGGAGAGGGAGGCCAGGAAAGACAAAAGGAGGGAGAAGCACCAAAAGTGGAGGGCCGAGGCCTCCGTGTCACCCCCCCCCCCCGGCTAAGTGGTCTTCTCCCTCCAGGACTTCCCGGTCTCCTCCCTCTCTGATCCAGTTTCCTGTTTTTCACCAGGTCCTGAGGAGGAAAAGACCCAATCTCCTTCGAGGTCATCGAGGCTGCACTCCCGTCCCGCCTCGGTGGCCTCATCGAGATCCACTCGCAGCCTTTCCAGTGCAGATTTGGACCGGATGATGCGAAGGTTCCTCCAGGCCCAACTGCAGATGGGAGTGCTCCTGCCTCCCCCCCCCCTCCGGGGGGGAGCTTGACCCCTTTATTTATCCCGATAGCTCCTTCTCCGTCCCGCTTCCCGGGCTCAGAGCTTTCGGAGCCGGGCAGCCTTGGAACCGGGGGTGGGTCGGCACTGACAGTCTCGGGTACTTCGGCACCGACGCTTCCCTCGAGCCTGTCGGGTCCGTTTTTGTCAGATCCAAGCTCTCGGAGCCGAGGGCTGAGCTTCAGATCCGAGGGTTTCAGTATGCCTTCGGCGCCGTCCAGGTCAGAGCATACTGGTCCGTCGGATCCAATCGCTTCGGCACCGGCCCCGGTCCGCCTGTTGGATCCAAGTGAGGGTCTGCTCTCGGATCCCAGAGAGAGCGGCTCTCCCTTGGCATTCGACGTGGTGGAGAGGGCTATGTCGACTGCTTCCAGACCCCTGGTCCTTGCCACCACTCCACCTCGCACTCCTTCTCTGTTGGGTCCGACTTCCATCAGCCGGCCCCAGGGACAGCCTGCTTCAATGTCCCAGGTCATTCCCTTGGAACAGGATGTTGCTGGTGAGGCCTCCTCGGACAGCCCCCCCGAGGAGATCCCCCACAAGCAGAAGTGCAAGAGGAGGCACGTGGACTCCCCTGAGTCCTTGACTGAAGACACGGATTTGGAGGAAGGGGAAGGCTCCCCAAGGTCACCCCCCGAGGATGTCTCCTTTGGAGACATCATGGAAATGCTCAGAATCAGAGGCGGGTGGTCTGCCCCAAAGCCGACCTCGGACGAATCCGTGTTCCTGGAGGCATTTGAAGCAGGCCCTTCTACCTCTTGGGTGTCCCCTCCGGCCGACCCCCTGGTGGACCTGATTACCACCAGGGCGTGGAAGGAGCCAGTCCCGAAGCGCCCCGACAGGATTCTCAGTCCCCCTGCGGATAGGCCCCATTGGAGCAAGGGTCCCCTGGTAGATGCCATGTTGGTGGCGGCAGCCACTAAGAGGGAACTAGCTCAAGAGAGCCCCTCGGTCCATCCCCCGGGCAAGGAGTCCCGATCGCTGGACCGCTTAGGGAAGCGGGTGTTTAGTTCAGCGGCCTTCTCGGTGAGGTCACTGAACTATATGGCACACGTTATTCAACTGCAGCGGGATCTTATTAAAGAATACGCTGCGTTGCTCCCGCAGTCCATGGCGGAGGACAGACAGCTGTACTCCACCCATATGGCCACTCTTAGGTCCATTTCTAATACCTCTATGTGGCTACTATCCCATGCCACGGAGGGAGCCGTTAGAGCCAGCGGAGCAGGCCTTGTCATGAGGCATCAGGCCTGGCACCGGCATTGTGATTTCGTGGAACCTTTCAAGGCGTCTTTCGCAAATGCCCCTTTTGATGGTCCTACCCTATTTGGGAAGACCATTCGCGACATCCTGGTCCAGAACAAAAAGGATGGGAAGACGTCTGCCATTGGAGTCTGCTTCTCTGCTCCCCAGAGGTCCTTCTCCAAGAACCAAAAGGGACAGAAGAAGATGTGGTTCCTGAAGTCGCAACAGTCTCAGTCCGCTCCTGACCCCTAGTCCTTCCGCGGCAGAGGAGGACAGGGAGGCCGGCCTAGAGGCAGAGGGGGCCCGAAAAACTTTGGGTCCAGAGAACCTTTCTCTGACCGGCCCACGCAGCAGCTGCCCGATTGCTCCACTCTGGAGGCAGTCGGGGGACGTTTCTCGAGGCACCTGGCAGCTTGGGAGTCCATCACAGCAGACCGCTGGGTGCTTCGCATCATATCCAGAGGTTACCAGATTCCCTTCTCTTACCCCCCTCTCTTCTCCAAACACCTCCCCGATGTCCCACCCGATCAGAGGGAGGCCGCAGCTGCGGAAATACAGCAGCTCCTAGAAAAAAGAGCCATCCAACACGTCCTCCCAGACCAGCTCGGATTGGGTTATTACTCCAGGTTCTTTTTGGTGCCAGAAAAGACGGGGGACTTAAGGCCAATCCTCGATCTCTTCCTCTTGAACCTGTCTGTAACCAAAGAGAAGTTCCGGATGGTCACTCTTCAATCCATTCTCCCCCTATTATGTGAGAATGATTGGATGTGCTCTGTAGACCTCAAGGATGCGTACTACCACATTCTAATGGACAGACGATCCAGGAGGTTTCTCCACTTCCAGCTAGGAGCCAGTCATTACCAATTCAGGGCTCTCCCCTTTGGTCTCACCTCAGCCCCCAGGGTGTTCACCAAAGTGTTAACAGTGATAGCAGCCCACCTGAGGCTCCAGGGAATTCAGGTTTTTCCGTACCTGGACAACTGGCTCCTAACCGCCCCGACAAGGCATCTACTCTGCACAGCCAGGAACTATTTTCTTCGCTTTGCTCCCTGGCTAGGAATCACAATAAATGCGGACAAATCTTCTCTCACCCCGACTCGGGTCATAGACTTTATCGGGGCCAGGTTAAACGCAATCAATCTTGTAGCCTTCTTAACTCCAGAACGACTTCGAACCCTGAGGCTTCATGTGCGGGCCATCCTTCAATCTTCAGCTCGTCCGGCGGAATTGGTCCTGAGGGCTCTAGGCTCAATGGCAGCGGCAATCAATTTATTGCCAATGGCACGTCTGAATATGAGGGTCTTACAATAGACCCTCCAAGTCCAGTGGTCTTTTTGTCACTACCCTCTGAGTCATCCTATTCCCCTCAGCAGGGCTTGCAAGAGGGCTCTCGTATGGTGGCTGCAATCCCCAGACCTCCAGACGGGACGCCCCTTCTCTATGGCCCCTCCCCTTGCCACGGTAACCACGGACGCCTCTCGCCTCGGGTGGGGGGGGGCACTGTTCGGGCAGGACTGTCCAAGGCACGTGGAACTACACGGAGACCTCTTTGCATATCAATGTCCTAGAGATGAGGGCAGTGTTGTTAGTGTTGCAAGCACTTCAGGACCTTCTTCCTGTAGGAACGATTGCGATCCAGACGGACAACATGTCGGTTGTCTGGTACATCAACAAACAGGGGGGAACCAGGTCTTACCCACTCTGTCGAGAGGCCATGAGAGTGTGGGAATGGGCGATCTCCACCAACCGTTTTCTTATTGCAACGCACATTCCCGGACGGTCCAACATCCTGGCGGAGAGACTCAGTTGAACCATCATTTCCCCTTACGAGTGGTGTCTCAATCCGCAGGTAGCAAATCAGATTTTTGCCAAATGGGGGCAGCCCTGTTGCGATCTTTTCGCCTCTCCTTCAAACACCAAATGCAACAGCTATTTCACTTTAATTCCCCACGTCGGGGAATCCCCGAGAGACGCTCTGGTGCATGCTTGGCCTCCCGGTCTGCTTTATGCTTATCCACCTCTCCCCCTGATGCTAAAGTTTCTACAGAAAGCCAGTCGGTTGGGGAGCAGGATTATTCTCATTGCCCCATTCTGGCCTCGTCAAACCTGGTTTCCTTACCTTTGGTCTCATCTGGTGAATCCTCCTTGGATTCTAGATCCCCTTCCAGATCTGATTTCCCACCCTCTGGGTGTCCCAAACCCGAACCTGTACAGTCTCAAGCTCACGGCTTGGCTGCTCCAGTTCCACTCGTAGCTAGGACTCCCGGCATCTCTTCCCCAGTCAGAGCTATTCTAGTAGCAGCGCACAAGCGTTCTACTTGGAAGATTTACAGTAATAAATGGAAACGTTTCTCTATTTGGGCGGAACATCAAAACTTGGATCCCTTCACAGCTCCCTTACCTGCTGTGTTAGACTTCCTATCAGGACTGTTTCAACAGGGAGCTAGCTGCTCCACAGTCAAGTTTCAACTAGCAGCTGTCTCTCACTACCATGTCGGACATGAACTGCGTCCTTTGATCACTGCAAAATTGTGCAAGACCTTTCTGAAGGGCACCTTTCTGCTCAGACCCCCAGTAAAGGAAGTAGTACCTCCTTGGGATTTGACGTTAGTGCTTCAGGCCTTGACAGCTTCCCCCTTTGAGCCTGCAGCTTCAGTGGATCTCAAGTATTTGTCATGGAAGACTGCCTTTCTCATCGCTATCACTTTGGTTAGAAGGGTCTCTGAACTTCAAGCCCTTTGTGTGAAACCCCCGTATCTAACCTTCCACAAGTATAGAGTCTACCTCAATACCAATCCCTCTTTTCTCCCTAAGGAATATCAATCAGTGCATTAACCTGCCAGTTTTCTTACCTAATTATCAGAACAAAGGGGAAGACAAACTACACTCTTTGGATGTCCATAGACAACTTTGCTTTTATATTCACAGGACATCTGGTCATAGGCAATCCGACCAGTTGTTAAATGAATTTGGGTAAATTAGTATCTAAAGTCACATTGTCTCGATGGATTTTGCAATGTATCCGTTTGGCTTATGAAAGTTCTGGTAGGCCTGCACCTCAGGTGCCCTCTACCCGATCTATGTCTACCTCTGCTGCTTTTAGATCCAGGGTATCCTTAGATGATATTTGTTCAGCTGCCACTTGGGCCTCATCTCATACCTTTATCAACCATTATAATCTGGACATTATCTCCAGAGGGAGCATCCGCTCTGCAGTGCTCGAACATCCTTCCATCAAGATTCAGGTAGCTGGGGACTCTGTCCCATAGGCTGCTGCACAAATGAAGTTAACTACTTCAGATTAAGAAGTTATGTACTCACCGTAACGTTCCATCTGAGTAGGTAAACTTCATTTTTGTTTACATTTGTTTTCTTCACAGTTGGTCTTTGAATTTGATAAATCTCTAGCAGTTTCTGCTTTGGGGGCAAACTTGATCTGAGGTCAGTCAGGGTTGGCAGGGGATTATGGGTAGGGGGAGGAGCTAGGAGCTCGGATCTAAGCTGTTGAAAACGTCAGATCCGATACCCATAGGTTGCTGACAAATGAAGTTTATCTACTCAGATGGGACGTTATGATGAGTACATAACTTCTTATTCTTACCATAATGTTTCATCTGTATTGTTGATCTCCATTCATTCATTACAGCCCACCTTCCTTCCCCTCCATAAGACTCCTGGAGGTTCGGATTTGGTCCATATCCTGTCTTACAGGCAAACTCAACATGAGGTAACAGGCACTATAAGTTTTTGGCTGGCGCTGGCTTATTATAAAGGCCGACTCAGTTCTGAGGATGGAACCAACGCCCATCAGTAATGAATGAATGAAGATCAACGACAGATGGAACGTTATGGTAAGAACATAACTTCTTTTTTAATGCTAGGAAATATTTTAATTTTGAACTTTTATGTCTGCTAAACAAGATTTTTTGCTTGAGGAATGCTTGTGTGACAAAATTGAGTGAAAATCTGGGTGAGGACTAGGATACTGTGCTTTTGGAGACTTTCACTGAAAATGTTATCTCAAAACCTTAAGTTTTCTGTCAGGAGGACACCAGGCTCTGCTACCCACCTTTCAGGCTTCTTTCTTGTTTTAACTATGGAACAGTTGTTAGTCTCCTCAGTTCTGCTTTCTCCCTTCCACATGAATAAACTTACTTGGGAGTCTTTGCCTGTCAGGCTGGCTCCTGCAATGCATCAGCTGCCTGTTGGTGACTCTGCAGTGGCCAGACCTTGTTTCTCGGACAAGTCATCTTTGTCTTTCAGTCCTTCTGGTGTAGCTCCTCAGGAACTCACTAAAGACTGTGAATTATATGCATCTTGTGGATGTGTAGGAATGTCCACACCAGGCAAGGGAGAACCAGTTTTGTCTGTCCCAGAGGAAGAAGTGGTTGAAGTCTTATCTATGGCGGAGCTAAGTTCCTTGATTCTTGGGCTAGTGCCCCTTACTTGATCAAACACTTTATTTTCCGGGGGGAGGGAGGTCTATCGGGCTAAGAAAACACAAAGTTAAAATGTCTTTTTGCCTGTTTTCTTTAACTGTAGACAGGGAAGACTTGCTGGGATTTGCTTTTAATGTTTTAAATTGCCCTTCACTGACTTCAAATTAAAATTGAAAAAAATATTTTCCTTACATTCTGGGACTGAATCCTAATTGAACGAACAGGGAATGGAAGGGGAATATTTTTCTTTAGTGACTTTTCCTCAAGCTGAAGATTATGATTCTGAGGAAAGTGTTTCCTCAGATTTCCTACAGAAGGATTGTCTTTTTTCTAACACTATAGCCAAAATGAAAGGTTTATTTTAATAGGAACAGAATGAAATCTCCATTTTCCAGCAAACATAGTATGATAATCACTGAAATTTTGTCAGCTTGTAGTTGTCCCGTGCTTTTTCAGCTTTAGAGGATGCTCACTTAACAGCTGCAGTATGCCTAATGGTCAGCCTCCTTCTTCCAAAGTGTCTAGATGGTAACCCCATTCACTCTGACAGGGGTGGGAAAGCTTTTGATATTTAACTTTCAGAATTCTGAACTACAAGGTTCATGGTAAAATGTTTACTGGCATCTTTTGACAACACTGGAAAGTCAACTTTATTAAATTGCAGCTTCCAAGATGGCTGCACACTGATCAACAGCTTAATTTCAGCTCATCCAGTGTGAAAACAGAAACCAAGTAAAAGGAGAAAGTAAAACTGTCTTTTGGGGTAAAATTAGGTTACTGGCTAGTAAGTACACTGCCTGGATGCCAGCAAAGAAGAAATTTAGAGAAAATGAAAGAAAATCAACCAGAAAAGGTGAAGAGAATGCTGGGAAGAATCCTGTCGCTGCTCAGCAAAAAGCAGTTCAAGATTCAGCTTTTGTAAAAATTATGGTTTCCAGTAATTTAGAGGAAATAAAATCAAATGTACTCAGAGGTATCTTTAGAAAAGGTAGGAGTAAATTACATAGAAAAATTGGAAGTTGTGGGAATAATACATGCAGAAAACGGTTTAGAGGAGGAATGAGGTTTAAGAGAAGATAGGAACTGAACAATGTATATAATGTTGCTTTGAGTATATGAGATATAACAAAATAAGAGAGGTATAGTGTTTTTAAATATGGACTTATTAATATGGTCTGATTATGTTTTATATAAATGTGTTTGCATGTGTCACAAGTGGAAATTCAATAAAGGCATTTTAAAAACAAATATACCCAAGAGGTGATTAAACTAAATAAAACAGTGAAGGAGTATAACGACTCAAATAACTAAAGGCTGGAAAAATATAAGAAACTTTAACTAGTTATTCAGATGAACTGATAAAACTGCAAACATCAGAGGTTGAATGAAAAAAAGGCTGGCTGAGTATGAAACTCTCCAGGAAGAGCTGTTTCAAAAAATAGTAGGGTTAAAAGACAGAGCATGTGGAGAAAAATGAGATTTTCTGCTCTACCAGAGAAATTGGAAGGAACAAACTGTATAAATTTTATGAAAGCACAAATAAGCAACTGGACTTGTATACCACAGGAGGATTTTGTTAATTGAAAGGGCACATCAAGTGTATGCTCCAAACTTAGTGAATGGAAAGCAGAGTCATATCAGTAGAAAGAGTCAATCCTGACAGATATGTAGCAGAAGGGAAAAGTATTAAAAACTGGAGACAACAGAGTGTTTGTGGAAAATAATTATTCACTGTACATCCGACAGAGAAACAAATTTATCCCAGCAATCAGGGAATGTTGAGAGGCCGTGTGTGAGATTCAAACTACTTTGTCCAGCTGTGTTAAGAATATTTTTTTCCTGGAGACATTTTTGGGTACAGAACATGCTAAGCAGGGGGAAAAAAAAACATCCAATAAAAAGTGAGCCAACAAACAGAAGATGACTCTGCTTCTCATTCTACTGACAAAAAGCTTGTAGAGAGTTTGGCAGTGAAACCTTTCCCGGTGTTCCAACGTTAAATACCTGAGAGACCGAAAAAAAAAACAGGACTTGACTAGAAGAATTGAGTACCTTGTACTTGAGCCACAAGTGTGACGTGGGATGGAGATGAATGAGAAGAAGACCAGCAACACTGAGATTAATGAATAAATGGGAGACTATAATGCATCAGTCACATCTTTAAAATATGCCTTCAGAATAAAAAGTGGCTGAAAAAGACTGAACATTTGTTGACTTTGTTAAACTTCTGGATGAACTGTAGAGCATATACTCCACTTTATTAGAACACTGAAATGGAAAAAAGTAACTAAATAAAACAATTATTGTTCTTATAAAGCATTTCATTAAATATGCATGTTATATGTAGTAAAACAGTTTTGTGGGTGTGTAGCCAGCAGTATTTTAAACGTGAAGGTAGTCTTTTCAGTGACTTGTATGAGTTAAAGATGTTAAAGTAAACAAGTATTTTTTATAGTTGTAAGAAATATAAGCTTTACAGTATAACAATAGTAGAAAGCTTTTACAAAAGCAAGTTTACCGTGAATCTGCTGTAATCTGGGTGGGTGGGTGTAAAAGTGCACTGATTATATTGTATGCAGAATTAAGATATCCTCTTATTTGTACAAGGGTGAATGTCTAGCTTAATGCTGTTGACTTAAGCTATAATCAAGTGTTTTTGTAGGCTTGAAAAATAAGACAGAATGATAAAAGCAATGAAAAAATGCTAATGTTCCTACATCTGCAAACATATTAACATATTTCTTTTCCATTAACAAATGTTCAGTGGGAGTCAAGAAATCTCCAGCTGATGGCATTTGTACAGTCTAATGATCGTCCATATCACTTGCAGTATCCTTCACCTAAGGTTCATAGGAGGTTCATAAGAGGTTACTAGGCTATTGGCCCTAGGGCCTTTATGAGCCTAGCTGTGTTATATACTTGTTCCTTTATTGACCAAGTTGCATGGTCTATATTTGCAGCTCAAGTCTATGATCAGCACTGGCTGCTCTTATCCAAGAGGGACATAGGTGACATCCCTGGGATAAATATAAATGTATGGTCTTCCATTTACATTCCAGTTGTCTAGGTTATGCTTAAATAGGGTCATGGAGGAGCTTTGTTTTACATGAGTTAGGAGTTTGTTCCAGAGAACTGGCAATCTCTGGGAGACATATTTGTCTCTCCAGCTTGCCCTGTTAATGTTGCATCCTAGGTTAAGAGCTGTAGAGCGAGTGAATCTTGTCCCATTTGATTTGCGGATGTGCGGCATTTCCATTAGGGCAGGGTCCGAGACTGCTCTGTAGGCCAGGCACAAGTCACCTCTCAGCAGCCTATAAGATACAGAGCACAGTAACAGGGCCTTCATTCTGTCTGTGTAGGTCATGTTTTGAAGGCCCTGAAGTTTTGTGGTGAGAAACCTCTGAGGCCTCTCCAGCTGCTGCAGGTGTCTGGTGAGGTACATACAAAAGGGAGAGTTGTACTCTGTTAGTGGTCTGATGAGGGATGAGTACAGGGGATTTATAACATCCTTAGCTCTGGATGCGATGCCCTTACTTGTGAGATATGCAACATAGAAGGCCTTCCTTACCAGTGTGGACACATGGTGATCAAAGTTAAAGTTGCTATCAACATGTGTTCCCAAATCTCTAACTACAGGGAGTGAGCTAAGGGGAGTACTGCTAATATTGTAATTTGCAGGGACTTCCCCTTTGCCAAAAGGGATGATAAAGCATTTTTTTGCATTTAGTTTTAAGTCCATGGCTTTGGCACCAATCATTTGTCTGTGTAAGCCCTTTTTGTAGTATGTCAGCATCATTGGCGATCCACTGATTGCACTTGGTAAGCTACAGGACATCTATTTTCTCCTCGACTTTGAGAAATACATTCCAAACAGTAGGGGGCTCAGCACAGATCCTTGTGGTACACCACTGATAACTTGTCTGCTGGTAGAAGTGGAATCCCCAACTTTGACTGTATGTGTTCTTTTGGTGAGCCGGTTGACTAACCATCTAGTGACATATGGGTTAATTCCCAACTGGGTGAGTGTCTCCGTGATGCCTGAGTAGGGGATTGTGTCAAAAGCCTTGGCTATGTCAAAATAGGCTGTATGTACTGTTTTGCCTTCATCCAGGGCTTTGGTGACATTCTCGAAGAAGGCCACCAGGTTTAATAAGCATGATTTACCTTTAACGAAGCCAAATTGGGTTGGGTCAAGAGTTTGAAGGTCACTTATGTCTTTGTTGATAAGGTCCATGATGATTCTGTCAGGAATGTGGGTCTATAGTTACCAGGGTCGGTTAATGGACCCCCTTTGTGCAAGGGAATTACTGTTGCTGTTTTCTCTCTGCTGGGACAAGGCTAATACTTAGACTGTGGTTGAAGAAATACTAGGTTAGACGACTGGTGACAGATATGCTTTTGGGTATGTTTGGTGGGGACAGGGGGGTGAAGTTTGCACCAAATCTGTCTGCTAGCAGGTTGATGATGTCCTTAGTGTCAGTATCAGTGGTACTGTCCACTATTAGTTCATCACAAAGCTGGGCCTTCCCTTTTAAATTTCTGACTTAGCTAAAGAATGCCTTGTGAGTATTCTTAGCTAGGTATGCTTGGGATGTTAATTTAGCTTCGTATCTGGCTTTAGAAGACTTTACAAATGTTTAATTTGCTTGTTCAAGCTGTGAAGGGTGTCCTTCCTCTGTGGAGTCAGTTCCCTGTTATTCTTAGACATCAGTTTCTTCCTCTTGTTGTATAACCTATTTATGCTTGATGTCCACCAGGGTGGCTTGTTTTTTTTTTTTGTGAGGACCTTGTTTTGATCCGTTCAGCTACAGCTGGGTCTATACATTTGTATAGGTGTTTATACAGGGCATTTGTGTGCACCTTCGTATAGGAGTAATTTTTGACAGTGGCAGCATGATTTTAAAACTATTTAGTCCATTGCTTAGGAGGATATAGTTTGCTTTGGAGGAATTTTTCATCTTTTTTGCTCTTGGGGAGGTCAGGTATGATAGTTACTTTGAATGAGACCGATTTATGATCAGACCTTACCAGAGAGGGCAACACACAGGGGTAGTGCAGGGACCCCCTATGTTGGTGACTACTAAGTCTAGTACATTCAAGCCCCTTGTGGGGGTGCAGACTATTTGTTACAGATTATTTGTATTAACAAAGTCTAGGACCCTTAGCGAGAGTGTATTTGTGCTTATATATGACTCCCAGTCGATGGAAGGATAGTCAAAATCACCCATGACCAGGGTGTTTGCCTGCATAGTGAGTGACTTAAGTAAGTCCAGGTAGGTAGAGTGGTTCTCGTGGTTCATGGTAGAGGACTTATAGCTAACAATGATATGGAAGGGGATTTTACCTACAGTTAGTTGGACTTGGATTAGCTCTAGGGAGTCATACTGTTTGAGCAGTCTTGAGGTGTATTTATCTTTAATGAAGATGTATACACCTCCATCTTTGGTTCTTTCACGCTCATGTTGAGGTCTGAACATGTGGAAGGTATGTAGCCTTGTATGGCCAGGGTGTTGTCTGTGACCTTGAGCCATGTCTCTGTGATTGCACAGCCATCGGCATCTTGTAATGTAAGTAGTGCTTCCAGTGAGTGCAGTTTCCAATTTAGACTCCTGACATTAAGCAGCATAACCATGAGTTTGTCTCTAGTGGATTTTTTTACATCGGGAATTTTGTTGTTATGACATTGCCTAGAAAAGGCAGTATGGGGAGGCAATTACCTTTGCCAGTACTGAAAGCCAGGAGGTGACAGGTGAAGACCATCTCTGGCAAAAATAATAACACTTGAGGTGACACACATGATGGCAGCTGACAGAACTTTAATCGATAAAAAATGTGTAAGCGCCTTCACGTCAAACTAGGATGCTTAATCAGACATATCAAGGCAGTTATTCTCATCTGTTTAAATAAAACAATTCAACTGATCATTGTCTATTCCACCAATCACAATAATGCATCAATTATAAATCGAATTAAAAATAAATCAACCTAAAAAACATATATTAATATATTAAATCCCACGATCAGTTGAAAAATACATATCAATTAACATTGTTCTCATATCAACAACATATATGTATAATGTAAAACACACCTTAAAACAAGGGCTATGTATGCAATGTAGGGTTAGCACCAGTTTACTTAACTAACAGAGCAGTTTATATGATTGAGTGCAAAAATCACTTGTGTCAGTAGATGGCAGCTCTCTTACATGTTCCCTCAAAGTCTGGTTGTTTTTTCCTACATAAAAAGCTGAACACTTCGTACAGTGTGCTAGATATATCAAATCTCTAGTCTTACAGTCAGCATAATGTTTGAACTCGTAGACTTTTTGGGTAGTGGAATGTATGAAACTGCTGCTACTGTATTTGCCATATAGATGCAGTGATTGTAACTTCTACATCCAAAGGTCCCCCACCTTACTGATTGGACCCTCTTATTACTCCTTCTCTCGTAACAAAGTAACCTCTTCAGAGATTTAGTGTTCTTGTATGCATATCTAGGTTTTTCTCCTATGATACCAATAATATTCTCATCTGCGTTAAGATTCTTGGTTAATAAGAATATTATTTTGCCTTTTTAACCACATTTTTTATGTTTGATATATATATATATATATATATATATATATATATATATATATATATATATATATATATGCATTATGCATAAATTATTTTATATAGGGATTACATATGTTTTTTCTCCTATGTTTAAAGGACAGCAGTATTATCAAGTTGGTTATATAACTGCCTATGCTGTCTGTTGACGCAAGTGATTTTTACATTCAGTCATATAAACTGCTCTGTTAGTTAAGTAAACTGGTGGTAGCTCTACATTGCATATCAGTCCGTGTTTTATGGTGTAGGACTAACAAAAAGCAGCATTTTATATTCCGTATATATTTTTTTGATATGAGAACAATGTTATTTGATATGCCTTTTTTAGATGATTGTGGGATTTAATGTAATATATTAATATATGTTTTTTAGGTTGATGTATTTTTAATTCAATTTGTAATTGATGCATTATTGTGATTGGTGGAATAGACAATGATCAGTTGAATTGTTATATTTAAACAGATTTGAATAACTGCTTTGATACGTCTGATGAAGCGTTCTAGTTTGACGCGAAAGCGCTTATACATTTTTTATTTATCAATTAAAGTTCTGTCAGCTGCCACCGTGTGTGTCACCTCAAGTGTTATTATTTTTGATAGTTTTTATTCTCATTGAGGTGCTTAGTCCTTTGACTTCTGTTCATCTCTGGCAAAGCAGTGTGGTCTGTCGACTATATCTTCCTAGGCTGACAGATATTTGATCCCCCAAGACTGACACTGGAAACTAATCCAATTGTTGAAGTTGATAATTTTTTTGTTTATATTGAGGTATCATCCTGGGTGAAGGTAGAATGCTGCTTAGGGCTCGGCACATACCTGCCTGGGACACATAATCTGAGAGCTCAGTCATGTCTCTCTCTTCATATAGTCCAGTGAGATATGTCTGAAGTCATTCACTCCAATATGGACTGTGACAGAGTCATAACGGTACTCGTTGAGAGATTTGAATGTGTACGTAGTCTGATGGATCCTGGCACCTGACAGGCCATTGACCATGAGTTTCTCCTTATCCAGCCTGGTGAGGGGGACATCTGTGTGTCTTACTATGGAGTCGCCTGTGACTAAGACATTTGGTTTTCAGGTGTTTTGCTTTAGGAGCTTATTGGCTGAGACACTGTTGTGTGTATTGTTATGTGTAGTGGATTCTGTTGGATCTGTACTGTGTGCAGTAGGTTTGTGCGTGGGAGGTCTCTGATCTTTAGCTAGGCTTCTAGCAAGTACCTTCCGTGTATGTGGGTTTATGTGTTGTGAGCTTATGTGCAAGAGGTGAAGTGTGTGTGTGCTCACAGCCTATTTCATACCTGGTTTGTTGTTATGTGAGAGAACTGATTCCAAATTCATAGTATAGGTACATCTCTTACATGTTGTAATTGTTTCATTTAGGAGTAACGGGCTGTCAGTATAAATGAGGCAATTACTACATTGCCTCAGGATGCCCGTGTCAGCCAGGCTGGCTGGGGAAAAGGTGGGAAACTGTCCATCCATTATGGCAGGTATGTACTGTAGTAACTAATGGGGAGTGGGCTACATGGACCAGGTTTTGCTGTAGTACTAAGAAAAAGCAGCTATTCTGTGGGATCTCCTGACAAGGATAGCTGAACATCCGGCCAGCATACCAAAGCCTTCAGCTCTTATAAGCACTGTACATAACACGTACGCTCCCTGAGCAAGATGTAGGGCACAAGGGTGATGTACGGACACAAACACTCAGAACTTCTTTTCTGCCATTATAGTCGGTCAGTTTGAATACCATTCTGCTGTGCTGGCTACCAAACCATTTGTTCAGATAAGTGGTTCACTGGGGGTTCTTCTCTTTCTTTTTATTTTTACTTGTTATTGTGTTCATGTCACCCAGAAAGGAAAATGTCAATGTGGAAGGCAGATTCCCCGCAGTCATGCACAGTGTTCTATCTGCCAGATGTTTGTGCCTAAGACACTGTGTAGTCCCCTCTCCTCTTTGTCCATATACCTTGCAAACCAACATCTTAAGCTGTTGACAAATGGTGCTGTGGGTGAATCTTCCCATCCCAAGGGCCAGCCATCTGCCAAGAAGAAGGCCAAAAAAGTCAGGCCCATTCTGGTTGTTGTCCAGCCTCCCACCTGATGTCTCTCTATAGGCTAGTGAAAGCCCTGAAGACCATCTGGTGCTTTTTTCAGATTCCTCTGCCATGACCCCATGAAGAGACCATCATGGATCCGAATTCTCACACATCCTCGGAGGCTTTTCCAATGTCTGTACCTGACATTGAGGGGGAGGCTTAGCTGATATTGTCTGTGGGACAGAGGGAGATTCCTCGTATTCTAGTAAGGTAAGAAATTCCTACCACCATTATAGAGTCACGTCAGGGTTCTGACCCTTCAAAAGTTTTTCGAGTGTACGTCCCCAGCATGAATGGCAGGACTTCAGTCCGGGTTTATTTAATGATCTGATGTTGTCATTCATTCCCCTACTGATGAATCTCAGATCCGACTCTGCCGCTTTTACCAGGCTCACATATACAGCTCTTGAGCTCTTCCCTTTACCCATAATGCCCCACTATCCTGGCATACTTCAGATCTCATTTGCCGACACATTGTTTGGCTGCAGATTTTCTGCTCTCGAACTAGGAGGTTAACCAGATATTATTATATTCTTTTTTGTGAGACTTATACCTGCATTATCTCTTTCCTCTTCCATCCTTTGCCTTTTTATGAAACCTGCCAAGCTTTTTATACCCATTTCTCATTCCTTTATCTCCCTTTGTAGTTAGGCATTTCTGCTCTTGTCAGGGTATTCTTCCAGATATCATTGTTGGTATTCTTTCTCTTTCTTTCAGTCCACTTGACTTAGGATACTTTTGAACTACAATTGTTGGTATGTTTTCCCTGCTATTAAAACAAAAAAAACAAAAAAAAAAAAACCACTCTCTCTTTCATTTTGCTTTGTTGATTCGATATAGCTGACAAGTGTATGGGCTTTAAGAAATGCACTGCCTGTGGGCATAGGGTTGCTAACTCAGATGCCCACAAGGAGTGCATTTATTGTTTGGCTGTCACCCACCTAGAATGACGGCTCTGTTTGTTTGGGATTCGACTCCCATGCGTTGAGTGACAGGAGTAGTAAGTTGGTGTTAAAAGCTTTGCTACCTTCTAGTGTTGTTTTTGCCTCAGCTGGGGCTCAAACCCCATCTAGTCATTATGGAATAGACCTTAAACAACTGACTGTGTATAAGATAAATGCTAAATGCTTTATCCAATGCATGGGTCCCCTCAAATTATATATGGTGTGATCCCTGCTATTCTCATTAGGGGTAGTATGTAATTATTATAGGTTCATAGGTAGGTACTAGGCTATTGGTCCTAGGGCCTATATAAGCCTTGCCAAAGGTACCCTGGCTTTCGCCACCCAAGAAAATTATTTTCCTGTGCCACTGTCGAGCAGAGCCACAGAAGTGATCCCAGGGGTGAATTTCCTATCTCCCATCCAATCATCAAGATTTTTCTTGAACAGTGCTAATGAGGAGCTTTGTTTGATATAGATAGGTAGTTTGTTCAAGAGTATGGGAAGTTTCTGGGACAGAAATCTATCCCTCCAGCATGTTCTGTTTATTGTGGTGACAAGGTTTAGGTCCCTGGAGCGTGTAGCTCGTAGGGATTGGGATTTCTTTAAGTGGGGCATGTCTAAAAGCTCTGGGTTTGACATAGCTTTGTGTGTTAGGCAGAGATTGCCTCTGAGTAGGCGATATGCAACGGAGTAAAGCTGCAGTTTTTTGAGACGGTCTGCATAGGGCATCTCTTTGAGGCCAGTAATCCTCTTTGTGAGGTATTTCTGCGGCCTTTCCAGTTGTTGTAGATGTCTTGTGAGGTACATACCAAAAGGGACATTGTACTCTATAATGGGTCTAATGAGTGACGAGTAGAGGGGAACAATGACCTCTTTTTTCCTGGATGAGAAACCTTTTGTGATGAGGTGTGCCACATAGAAGGATTTCCTGACTACTGTGGCAATGTGATTATCAAAGGAGAGACTACTGTCCACCTCTGTCCCAAGGTCTGTTATCACACTTTCGGTGTTAAGTAGACTACCACCTATGTGATAGTTCATGGGTATTGAATTTTTACCAAAAGGAATGACAATGCACTTTTTGGCATTGAGCTTGAGGCCATGGCTTTGACACTAGGCATCTGTCTCAGCAAGGCCCTTTTGTAGGATGTCCACATCTTTTGGAGTTTTGATTTTGGCTCCTAGTTTGCAGTCATCTGCAAACTTCGTTAGCTAAAGACCTTCTGTGTTGGCCTGTACTTCAGAGATGTAGATACCAAACAGGAGAGGACCCAGGACTGAACCCTGTGGTACTCCACTTGTCACTGGTCTGAAGCTGGATTTGGAGTCTGCTACTTTCACAGTGTGGGTTCTGTCAGTCAGCCAGTTGGCAACCCATCTTGTGACATAGGGATTTATACCTAGTTTAGTGAGTTTATCTATAATTCCAGAGTGGGGGATGGTGTCCAAAGCCTTGGCGAGATCTAGATAGGCTGTGTGAACCACCTTACCCTCATCTACGACTTTGGTGACTGCTTCAAAGAAGTTTATCAGGTTTAGGAGACATGATCTGCCTTTTACAAACCCAAACTGGGTGGGGTCCTGAGTTTGGAGACTACCATTGTCATTGTTTATAAGTTCCATGATGATACGCTCCATAGCCTTGCAGACCAGGCTCGTTTGGCTAATGGGGCGGTAGTTTCCGGGGTCTGTGGTGGCTCCCCCTTTGTGGAGTGGGATAACTGTTGCTGTGCGCCATTCAGTGGGCACATAGCCTGAGGTGAGGCTATGATTGAACATGGTACTTAGGTGGGGTGCCAGTTCGTTCTGTAGTTCATGTAGAACACAGCCTGGGATGTTGTCAGGTCCCATGGATGCTGTGTTTTTGGCTTTGGATAGTGTGTTTTTTACCTGTGCAGTCGTGATTACAGGAACTTTGCATTCTTCTGGTATAGAGATGGGCCCTTTAGGGGATGACAGAGGGGTAAAGTTAGCACTGAACCTATCTGCCAGGATGTTGGCAATATCTGTTGGTTCTGTATATTTAGTGCCATTGTGCTGTAACTCAGAGCAGATCTGAGTGTTGCCATTGAGATTCTTCACATAGCTATAGAATGCTTTGTGGTTGTCTTTAGAGTCAGTGGCGATTTTGTTTTCATAACTAGCTTTGGAGGATTTTATGAGGGATCTCAGCTTCTTACTGAAGCTGACCAGGGAGTTTCTCCAATCATGGGATTTTACTCTTTTTTGCAACAGTTTCTTTCTTCTGTTGTAGAGTTTGTTTATGGCAGGGGACCACCAGATTGGCTTCCTTTTTTTGGAGGATAGCATCTTGGTTCTGTTAGGGATTGCATGATCCATGCACTCATGTAAGTGCTTATAAAGTGCATTTGTGTAGGATTCAGCAGTCATACCTCTATTGCCCGTCAGCATGGGTGTCGTGAATTTTGCCACTTCTGTCTTAAGAAGCGTGAAGTTGGCTTTGGAGAAATTTTTTACTGTGGTTTCCCTAATGGGGGGTGGGGGAGGGATGTGGATGCCAAGAGTGATTAGCTTATGGTCAGATCTGACCAACGAGGAATTGACCTCTGGTGTGGAGCACCGATTGTCCATGTTGGTAATAACCAGGTCTAGGATATTGCTGCCCCTGGTGGGGGTGTGGATAAGTTGATCCATGGCATTGGAATTTATGAATTCCAGAAAACGTTGAGCACAACCCATGAGATGGGTCCCTAACCACATGTGATAGGTTAATTCAAGCCCAGTAAGTGAAACTGGCTAGGCTTAATATGGACCACCAAGTCAGCTAGCCTAATATTTACCTATGAACCTAGTAAATCTAACAAAGGGAAGCTTGACTTGGCTCCAAAAGAAAAGGAGTCCAGGAAACGGTCTCCTGACCATTCTTCACATTTGGCTGTGATTCCTGAGCCTCCAGCTAAAGTTAACAAGAAACCAGATCTGACGTCTACCTCTGATCCTACTACTTCCAGCACCAAATATCTTTGGATCCAATCTGCACTTTTCTCTCCAGATTTGATATCTCTTCAGCTCCACTTACCCTTTCTTACAAGAGATACCTAAGAAACCTTCCAGACCACCTTCCTCTAGTTCATCCCTTAGGTCCTCCAGGAGCTTATCTGAAGCAGAGGTGGATAGGATGATGACAAAGTTTCTCAGGCTCAAATCCAGATGGGGGCTAATTCCAGCTCAGTCTCCCGTCGGACCCTTGAGCTTGCCCTCCTCTCAACATCATGTTGTATCTCTGTGTCTGATCCAACCAGTGGTTTCAGAGCCCTCAGATATGATATCTTCAAGGATGTCCTTGTTGGATCGAAAGACTGGCTGTTCTTCCATTACAGCCATGCCCTTGAGTTACCTGGCTCTGACCTTTTCGGGGCAGGATGACTCTTGGAGCTGAATCTTCGATGCCGCCTCTGGCGGGGTTGGGGGTGGACTCCAAAGCTGTTGGAGCCATCCTTGCCTTTTGGTGCCTCTGTGTTTAATAGCTCGGCATAGACTCGCTCCTTGAGGCAGGGATCTGTTGGAATTCAGAGTTTGTTGGATGTAGCTTCGGCACCGGTGCAGCCAACTGTTGTTACCTATTGTTACTCCTGGACCTTTTGCCCTTGAGATAGTGGAGAGGGCTTTCTCTATACCCAGAGAGAGGATATCCTTACCCTCTTCGGAGCCTATTCTCGCTCCATCGAATTTAAGTTTAAGATCTGAACCTCTCATGCCTATTCCAACAGGACAGCCGCCCTGTACTAGCCCTCATCCAGGATTCCTCACCCATTTCTGATACTTCACAAGGCCACCTCACTAATGAGGTCCCTAGGAAGAGGATGTGCAAAGGGAGGCACCTACATTCCCCTTAGGAATCCTGCCATCGAAAACATGGACTTCGATAAAGGGTAAGTGTTCCCAAGATCTCCATCTAATGATGTCTCCTTTGGAGAGATTCTGGAACTTCTTGAACAGAGAGGTGGATGGTCTTTTGATACCCCTTCCCAAGAGGAGTCACTGTTTCTGGAGGCTTTCAGGGCTGGCCCAGCTACATCTTGAGTGGTCCCTGTGTCTGATGAGTGATCAACCTTATCTCATGCCTAGCAACAGGACCCATGCCTAAGAGGCCAGATACGTTTGTAGCTCCACCTAAAGATAGGTCCCACTGGAGATATATGTATTGCTAATGATCGGTAGTGGATTTTTACGTACCTGGTTACCAGCCATGACGCACAACCTTCAACGAAGGCACACCCCATTCACGTATGCCTCCACACAGAAGACGCTCTAGCTGAGAATCCAACGGGGCAATGTCTTGCTATTGAGGCGACAACGCTACCGCAGCACCACCACCACAGTCATATATATATATATATATATATATATATATATATATATATATATATATATATATAGCATGGTGGTGGTGGCCGTGGCGGCAGCCACTAAGAAGGAACTTGTGGAGCAGAGCTTATCTGTCCGTGTCCCTAACAGAGAGTCCCGGGCCTTGGACAGATTTGGCAAGTGCATTTATGCCTTGGCGACCTTTGCCCTTCAGTTGCTGAACTATTTGGCACATTTTACCAGACTACAAAGGGATTTAACCAAAGAGATTTCCAAATCTCTTTTAGGGTCCATATGTGTGTAAGACCAGAGTAAAAGTTTCTTCACAGCTGGCAACCCTCCAGTCTATTTCATCCAAGAGTTAGATCTCTCATGCAGTCAAGGGTACTTCTAAGGCTGTGGGTTCAGGCACTGCAGTCAGGAGGCACACCTGCATGCATCTGTGTGATTTTGTAGAGTCCTTCAACTTTTGATTCATCAGTGCTCCTTTTGATGGATCAACTTTGTTCAGCCCCTAAGTTAAGGAAACACTCTGTAGAAGTGAGCTAGATGAAAAGACCCTGTCTGCCATCAGGATCCATTTTTCTACACCTCAGAGATCCTTCTCCAGGAATCAATGAACTGGTAAAAAGATGTAGTTTTGCAAGTACAAAGGGCTTTTCCAGGAATCACGAGGGGGTAATTCTTTCTGGAGCAGAGGGGGGGGGGACTCTAATGGGGACGCTGTCCTCATGGCAAGGGTGGCTTGCAGAACCACGGCTTCAGAAATACCTTCTCTGACATGCCCTATCAGCTCTCCTAAAGGGTTACCAGACTGCTGCACTTCAGAGGCAATCAGTGATTGCTTATCTCTGCACCCAGAAGCCTGGGCATCCATCACACAAGACACTTGGGTGCAGAAAATTATATCCAGAGGTTATTTCATGCCATTTTCCCAAATTCCTCCAGCAAAAATAAGAACATCCCTGATGTTCCACCCAATCAGATGTAAACAGCAGCCTTGGAAATAGTAAAGATGCTAGAAAAAAGAGTTATCCAAAAAGACCCCTAGACCAGCAAGGTTCTGGAATGTATTCAAGATTCTTATTAGTGACAAAGAAGACAAGGCACTTGAAACTAGTTCTGGATCTCCGCAAACTAAACCAGTATGTAAAATAGTCAAAGTTATGGATGGTTACAATTCAGCCCATTGTAACTCTGCTAAGAAAGGACAACTGAATGTGCTTGATAAGATCTTCAAGATGAGTACTATCATATCAAAATGAACAGGCTCTCCAAAAGATACCTGTGCTTCTGGCTGGGAGCCAGCTGTTACCAGTTAAGATCACTGCCATTTGGCCTCACCACAGCCCCCAGGTTGTTCACCAAATGCATGGCAGTGATAGCAGCTCACCTGGGAATGCTGGGATTCAGAGTGTTTCCGTACCTAGACAACTATCTCCTAACTGCCCCATCCAGGCCTCTACTTCTACAGGCAAGAGACTACTTGCTCCAGTTGTATCTTCATCTAGATATCACAGTAAGTCTCATCTCACACCTATGCAGAGTCTGGAGTTCATAGGTGCTCATCTAAATCTGGTCACAGAGAGAGCTTCTCTTCCACCTGCACAAATTCAGACACTCAGATCCCAGGTCACAAAAGTGATCTTGCACATGTTTCTACCAGCAGGTCTAATCGTACACGCCTTGGGGTCCATGGCAGCAGCTATCACTGTAGTTTCTTTAGCAAGGTTTCACATACAGATTCTACAATGGACTGTATCAGTATAGTGGTCTGTTCTTCAGTATTCTTTATCTGCCCCTGTTAATGTCACTCAGTCTTGCAAAAAATATCTTCTTTAGTTTCACTGGGAGAAATATATTCTCAAGGCTGTCCTTTTGTTTTTACCCTGCTAATGACCACGGATGCCACCCAACTTGGTGGGGGGGGGGCACTACTTGAGAATGACAGTCAAAGGTATGTGGTCCCCAGAAGTGGCCAAGAATGCACATCAGTATTCTGGAAATGAAAGCAGTTTTCCTAGTGTTGTAGGGCTTTCATGACTTTCTCTCTTCTGGGACAATTGCTATTCAGTTGGACAATATGTCTGTGATGTGGTACATTTTACCCATTATGTTGAGGAGCACTGAGAGTGTGGCAGTGGGCAGTCTCTTCCTGCTGCTTTCCACATAGCAACCTAAACACTGGAGAATGTCATTGTGATTGCAGACAAACTAAGCAAGTCCATTTTGATGCCTCACAAGTGATCTCTCAGTGTCAAAGTGGAGGAGACAATTTTCCTTCCCTGGGCCAGCCATGCTGTGACCGTTTCATTTCTCCCATCAGCAACAAATGTAGGTGTAGCAGGTTCTGTGCCCTTATCCCTCCAACCTGGGAGTTGCCAGGAGATCCTCTAGTCCATGACTGGCCCTCTGGTCTTCTCTATGTTTACCCCCCGTTATCCCTCATCCCCAAATTTCTACAGAAAGCATACCAGTAGAAGATCATAGTTTTCCGCATTGCATCTTTTTGGCCTCATGAAATGTGGCTGTCTTTCATCTAGCCTCATCTTCTACATCCGCCCTGGATACTGGATCCCAATCCAGACCTCCTCTCTCACATGACAGGTACAACTCATATGGACAAAAAACGCCTCAGACTGACCGCATGGTTTCTCCAGTTCCCCTGACTGCTAGACAGCTCAGGCTTTCCTTCCTGGTCCCTCATATTATGTTGTCTTCTCAAAAAGCTTCCACTAGAAAGATTTACAAAAGTAAATGAAAGAACTTTGTGTTCTTGGCCCTTTTTCCGCCCCTGTACCATCTGTACTTAATTTTTTTAGATTCATTTTTCAATGAAGGGGGTAGCTTTTCTATTATTAAGGTCTAGTTGGCAGCCATTTCAAATTTCCATCTAGGGGAAAATAATTCTTCCTTAGCTTCTTCTAAATGATGCAAAACATCCTTAACCCTCTACTAAAGGATCCTGTTTCTCTTTGGTATTTAACTGTTTTGCTTAAAGCTCTGATCCAGGGTCCCTTTGAACCTTCACCCAGGTCAGACCTTAAGTTTTTGTCAATTTTTGTAGTCATTATTACATCAGCTAGATGAGTATCTGAACTCCAGGTTCCATCTTCCAAGCCTGCTTAGCTCCTTTTCCACAAAGGCAGGGTTTTCTTAAGGGCCAAACATCTTTTTTCCTAAGTTAGCTTCTGAGTCTAATATCAACCAGGTTATTAACCTCCGGTTTTCTTTCCAAATTTTTCAAACAAGGGAGAGTACCTGCTCCATCTTTTGGATGTACATAGATAACTTCAGATGTTAAGTTGTCTATCTCGCCTTCATTCTTGCTGGATGGGTTCGGAGCCGACCTCGGCTCCGACTCGGCCACTCTAAAAGCTCGAGAGTTGGTTCTACCGGCTCGAGGCTGCCCCTATATCCCACAATGCTAGGCGTGAATTACCTCAGATCTCGTTTGCCGCTACAGCGATCGAGGTGTTTTCTACCGGCTCCAGGTCAGTTTTAATTAGATTAGTCTAATAACTGTTGAAACTTCCTTTAGCTTAGTTGTTTCCCTTTTTACCTTTAGTGTAGTGGATATTTTATCTTTTCTACCCTTTTTCAGCCCCTTCTTCAAGAACTAATAAGTTCTTTCCTTAGGCCTTCGGGCCCTTCCATCCCTTACAGTGTGTATGTGTTTTTTAGTAGGGGTTTATACCTATAACTTAACTTAACTATTCAGAAGTTTTGATTTAAAGTAATTTAACTTAATTTTTCTGACAGTGTAATCGGTGTGTGTGTGTTTTTGTGTGTGATTATACTTAGGTTCCTTGAAAATGTCCAAGGATTCAAAGGTCTCAGGCTTCAAGAAGTGTGACTCGTGCTGTCAGAAAATGTCTCTGACAGACGGTCACACTTCTTGTGTGTACTGCCTGGGACCTTTACACCTGCAGGACTCTTGTGCTGTATGCCATGGCTTCAGCCCTAGAGTCCTGCAGGAAAGGAAAAACAAACTCATACTCAGGGGTTTGCTTAAGCCTGAAGGTTCCCTATCTGCTACCTCGGGAAAACCTTCCAAGACTTCTAAGACCTCGACTCCAGCATCTGAGTCGAGGCCTAAGGTTTCGAAGTCTACTGCTACATCGGCTCCGGCTGGAGCCGATGAGTCTTTGACTACAGCTTCTGTGGTTCCCTCGGCTCCGGCTGGAGCAGAGGTATTGAAGATTCCTGGGTCGGCTCCGATCAGACCATCGGAGCCGACATCTAGAAAGAGGTCGAGGTCACCATCACTTGGCTCCGTTCATTCGGCTCCAGCGTCTCCCTTGCTGTCTGAACGGAGCCACAGATCTCACTCCTCCAGGTCATCGAGGCTCTCGGATCATGACCTCCAGAGGGTAGTGAGTCGACTTCTAAAGTCCGAAGCACTGGCCCAAATGCTTCAGAGCCCGACTCATCAGTCGATGCCTCAACCTATTCCTCTAAATATTCCTCCTCCGACTCCTTTGAGCTCGGAGCCGGGCGTCGGAACTGAGACTGTGGTAGCGTCGGAGCCGATACATTTGTCTTCGGCTCCGTCGTGCTCCGATTTCTTCTTTGAAGAATCTCGGCGCGAACTTCCCTCGTCGGCTCGAGGGTGAGTGGCATTGGACCCTTGTCCGACCCCCTCTCCCTCTCGGTGCTTGGCGCTGGTGAGTTCGGCTCCGACATCGACCTCGGAGCCATCGCTGTCAGTGCCGAGGAGGTTCTCAGCTTCTCGGAGCAGGGACCTCTGGCTCTGCCTGACAGGGGTGCGTTCGAGGTCATGCGGAGTGTGTTGGAACCTTGTTCAACTCCACAGTCGGCTCCGTCCGTCCCTCCCTCTTCGGTGCCTCAGGTTATGTCTACTCACTCCCTCATCCCAGACCGCAGAGAGCCAGCTCCTCAAGATTCCCCTGTGGGGATCTCATCCTCTTCGAGGCCTCCCTGAATTGGCAGGGAGCCCCTAGGAATAGAAAGTGTAAGAGGAAGCACATAGACTCACCTGAGTCTGTCACCTCTGACACAGATTTAGAGGATTCGAGGGTTCCCCGTTCCCCTTCTGAAGATGTCTCCTTTGCGGACATTCTAGAGATCCTGAAACAGAGGGAAATTGGCCAGCCCTTAACCCTTCGGAGGATGAATCTGTGTATCTTGAGGCGTTTGGCTCGCCCTTCCACCTCCTGGGTGTCCCCCTTGATCCCCTCATGCAGGTGGTGGCAAGAAAGCCTGGGCGGCTCCTGACTCAGTGGACCCTACCCCCAGGAGACCTTCTAAATTTATAACAGCACCAACTGACAAACAATTTCTGACCAAAGGTGTTTCTGTGGATGCTATGATGGTAGCTGCTGCCACCAAGAAGGAACTAGCTGATCCTTCGTGCCTGTTCATCCCCTAACAAAGAATCTAGGTCTATGGACAGGTATGGGAAGCGGATGTTTTCGTCAGCGACCTTCGCAATGCGTTAAGCTGAACTACCTATGCCATTTCACCCGTCTCCAGAGAGACTTGATCAAGGAAGCGAGTGAGATGTTGAAGGATCCTACAGCTGCAGATTTTCAGGACAAAATGAACACCCAGCTGACTACCCTGAATTCCATAGCTAACTCCTCCATGCGCCTCCTTTCATATGCGGCTGATGGAGCGAGTAGAGCCGCAGGGACAGGTGTCGCCCACGGCATGCCTGGATGCGACTATGCAATTTTGCGGACCCCTTTAAAAGCGTCTTTCACTAATTCCCGTTTGATGGATCATCTCTTTGGTCCTCAAGTGAAAGAAACCTTGACTAGGTGCGAGACGGATGGCAAAACTCTGTCTGCCGGCGGAGTCTGTTTTTCTACTACTTCTCGACCTTACCCCAAAGGCCAGAAAAGTGGGAAAATGTGGTTCCGCAAACAATCTCAAGGGAATTTGCCTGGCGACAGAGTCGGTTCCCTCCAGAGGCAGAGGAGGGAACAATAATGGTAGACGTCGCCCCAGAGGCAGAGGGGTCCAGAACCAGGGCAATCGAGAAACTTTTTCCGATAAGCCCTTTCAGCATCCCTGAGGTGTTGCCCGACTGTCCACCTTCGAGGCAGTCGGGAAGATTGTCACTGTACCCAGAAGCCTGGCTATCCCTAACTCAAGACAAGTGGGTACAGTCCATCATTTCGAAGGCTATTCCATTCCCTTCTTCGCATTCCAAACCAATCAAAAAATCCCTTCCAGATGTTCCACCGCTCAAAGGGATCTTGCAGCTTTAGAAATTTCAAAGCTGCTTACAAAAGAGCAATTCAGCCAGTTCCAGCAGACCAGCAAGGATCCGGAATCTACTCCAGGTTCTTTTAGTTCCAAAGAAAACAGGGGACTGGAGACCAATTTTGGATCTCAGTATATTGAACAAGTCGGTCAAGAAAACAAGATTTCGGATGGTCACGCTACAGTCCATCCTTCCCCTATTGGGCAAGGAAAACTGGATGTGCTCTATAGACCTTCAGGATGCGTACTATCACATAAAAATGAACAGATGCTCCAGAAGATTCCTCCGCTTCAGGCTGGGAACCAGTCATTTTCAATTCAGGGCCCTGCCCTTTGGTCTCACCACTGCCCCCCAGGTGTTTACCAAATGCATGGCAGTGGTAGCTTCTCACCTGAGACGTCAAGGATTCCAGGTGTTTCCATATTTGGACGACTGGCTCCTCACAGCTCCCACCAAGCATCTTCTTCTAATGGCCAGGGACTACACCTTTCGCATTTGTCAAAACTTAGACATTTCAATAAATTAAAAGTCTGTTTTGTCGCCTTGTCGTACTATTACCTTCATAGGCGCAAATCTAGACACAGTCAACATGTCTGCGAGGCTAACAGATCAGAGAATAACAGACATACACAAACTGGTCTCGCTCCTCTTCAGCAGCAACAGAGTCAAAGCCAGGTTAGTTCTAAAAGTATTGGGGATTATGGCGGCTGCCATACCTCTGCTTCCATTAGCCAGATTCCACATGAGAATCCTTCAATGGATGCTCTTCACACAATGGTCATACCAGCAACTTCCGATGTCCCACACCATTATGATTACGCAAACATGCAAGAATCATCTTCTGTGGTGGATGTCTTCCCCTCAGCTCTTATTGGGAAGACCCTTTGTTCCTTCCCCTCCGGTTGCTACTCTGACAACGGACGCCTCCTGATCGGGTGGGGGGGCATTATCAGGGCAGAACTGTCCAGGGCACATGGCAACCAGACGAATGCCACTTGCACATAAATGTTCTAGAGATGAGAGTAGTGCTTTTAGCGTTGCAAGCCCTTCAAGACTCTCTTCCCTTGGGAACGATAGCAATCCAGACGGACAATAGGTCTGTAGTGTGGTATATCAACAAACAAGGTGGAACCAGGTCCTATCCCCTATGTCGAGAAGCACTCAGACTGTGGCAATGGGCGATTTCTTCTCAGCGGTTTCTGATAGCAACGCACATCCCCGGGAAGTCCAATCAAATCGCGGACAAGTTGAGCAGAGCTATCCTCATGCCTCACGAGTGGTGTCTGAAAGACTCTGTTATGAGAGAAATTTTTCTCAAGTGGGGTCAGCTTTGCTGCGACCTTTTTGCTACTCCCCAAAACAGCAAGTGCAGAGATTATTTCACACTATTCCCATTACCAGACCAGCCCAGCAGAGACGCTCTAGTCCAAGTTTGGCCCCGGGGACTTCTGTATGCATTTCCTCCCTTCCCACTAATCTCTCAAGTGATACAGAAAGCTATCGCTCAGAAGGCCTTATTGATCCTCATTGCTCCTTACTGGCCTCAACAGGTTTGGTTCCCCTTTCTACATCAATTTCTGTTGGAGCAACCTTGGCATCTGGACCTAGTTCCAGATCTTTTGATCCATCAGTCGGGTCAGTTACATCGCTCCCTCGCCTCTCTGAAGCTCACTGCTTGGTCCCTCCAGTTCCAACCTTAGCCAGGCTTCCTCAAATATCTCACACTGTTCGAGATATTTTGATAGCTTCCCACAAATCTTCCACACGGAAGATTTATCTGAGTAAATGGAAACGATTTGCCTATTGGGCTCAAGGAAGGGACTTAGATCCTTTCACTGCTCCCATCCATATGGTTCTTGATTTTCTAGCTGAACTCTTTCATGCAGGTTCATCTCCTTCTACTCTCAAAGTTCAATTGGCAGCTATATCTAACTTTCATGTGGGCATTTCAGAGTCTGCCATAATGTCCCACAAGCTTTGCAAAGCCTTTTTGAAGGGAGTTTTTCTACTCAGACCTCCTATAAGAAATCCTCCTCCTCCTTGGGACCTTAATTTAGTTCTCAGTTCTTTGATTCTCCCCTTTCGAACCTGCAGCTTCCTGTTCATTAAAATTGCTATCATGGAAGACTCTCTTTCTGGTAGCTATTACTTCAGCTAGAAGAGTTTCAGAACTTCATGCACTCAGCTGTCGACCACCATATCTGTTGTTCCACAAAGACAGGGTATCTTCTGAACTAACCCGTCCTTTTTACCTAAGGTAGCCTCTGCTTCTAACCTTAATCAAAGCATTGACCTTCCTGTGTTTTTCCAGAATATTCTAATAGGTCTGAACAAAAACTGCATTGGCTAGATGTTCATCGTCAGTTAAGGTACTATTTGGATAGGACCAAACAATTCAGAAAAACTGACCAGCTGTTTGTCTCTTATGCGGTAGGCAGAAAGGGACTTTCTGTTTCTAAGGTATCGCTATCTAGGTGGCTAACATCTCTCATTTCTATTGTTTATGAAATTAGACACCAAAAGCTGCCTAACAAACCTAAAGCCCATTCCACCAGAGCTTTGGCTACTTCTATAGCCTTCCAAGACAGACTGCCTATTGACACCATTTGTGCAGCGGCTACTTGGGCTACTCCTCACACTTTCATTTCACATTATAAGTTGGATTTAGCTTCTAGGCATAGAGCTAACTTTGGTTCCACTGTTCTCAAGAGTCTATTCCGTTAGGTCACCCGGGACAAGGTGCTAGGGACGCGGTCCCATCCAGCAAGAATGAAGGCGAGATAGACAACTTAACATATAGAAGTTATGCCCTTACCATAACGTTCCATGTTAGTTGTCTTCTTCTCGCCTTCTTTCTTCGTCCACCCTTCCCCCTGGCCTGGACAGACCTGGAGGAGTTTGATTATGACCTCTCTTTCTACCACCTCTTTGCTATAGCTATATGCTCTGCGGTGCATATTTTCCTGGATCAGGTTTTAGGTCACCTTTCCTCTTTCCCTTTGTTATAGAGGTGGACTCCCTTGCCAGTATTTCTGGATGTATTTTTAGCTGGGCCTAGCTCACAAACGAGATCTGAGGTAATTCACGCCTAGCATTGTGGGATATAGGGGCAGCCTCGAGCCGGTAGAACCAACTCTCGAGCTTTTAGAGTGGCTGAGTCGGAGCCGAGGTCGGCTCCGAACCCATCCAGCAAGAAAGAAGGCGAGAAGGAGACAACTAACATGGGACGTTATGGTAAGGACATAACTTCTATTTTTATTCCGGAAGACTGACCAGTCGTTTGTAAACTTCTCACCTAACTGATTGGGCATGTTGGTTTCTAAAGTTACATTGGCCAAATGGTTAACGGATTGTATCTCCCTTGTCTGTAGTAAAAGAGGGTTGTCCTTGCCTAAGTGTCCTAGAGCTCATTCCATGAGATCTATGGCTGTATCCTCAGCCTTTTGGTCAAGCACGCCCATAGATGACATTTGAGCAGCTTCCAATTGGTCCATTGCTCATGCCTTTATTGTTCATTACAAATTGGATTTGATTTCTAGGAACAGAGCTGCTTTTAGCTCCGCAGTACTTCAAAATATCCTTCCATGAGGACCACCCAAGGTTTATCTAGCTGGAGACTCTGTCCCATTAGAGAAGGAATGAATGTATATGACAACATCAGATAAAAAAGTTATGTACTCACCATAACATTAAATCTGTGTTGCCTGTTTTCATTCTTCCTCAACCTCTCGCCCAACAAACCCCCTTCCCTTTGCTCCTGGAAAGGCCTAAGGGTATCACTTCAGGAACTGTTGTTCCTCGTTTGAGCTCTAGCTCTTTTTCTTATTCTATACCTTGTTGAGTACTCTTAAGGTGACATCCATTGACTCCTATGGGAAGTAAACACAATTTGAGGTATGTTAGGCTTGCAAGTCATTATGGGTGTGACAACTCACCACCGCTGGACCAGTAATCAAGGAACTTCAATCCTCACCACTGGGACGATAACAGGTACACCTACAGTATCTTCAGCTGCAGCTCTCTGCATCAAGCACAATTTCCCTTAAGAGCACACAGAGAACACAGTCATTCCGGGGGCTGGGTTCTCTCTCTCTCTCTCTCTCTCCAGATCCCCAGTAAGACTCCACACTGACACAGCTATAGAGTTGAGTCCTTAGCCAGGGTTCCGAGCCGCGTCCTTCAGCACTCACTCTCTCTCTGTCCAAACAGTGCTTCGTGTCCCTGCCCAAATAGCTGACACACATACTCTTTGAGATTTGATTTACACACTCTCTCTCACACACACACACACACACACACACACACACACACACACACACACACACACACACACACACACACACGGGAAAGGCTGGCACAGGTTTACTAGCTATGCCCCTCTTGGCCAGACTATAAGGTTGTTATTACTGCCACCAGAACCCCTCACCAGCTACTTTAAGGCCCTTACAAGGGTACCCAATATACTGGGTGAAAATCCTATTGATACAAGTGGTAGTGTGACTAAGAGGAAGGCTATTAGGATTGGCTCACACAGTGTCACCAAATAAATAAGCAAGTACTCTCAAAACTTAAATATCTCTACAAAGAGCAGCCAAAATGAAAGGTTTAAATATATTTAATAATAAATAATAAAAGAACAAGAAAATACTAAGTATATATTCACAGTGACATCAGAGTGCAAAACACAGGAAATATTTAAAATAACATCGAAGGACAGACAAATAAAAAAAAATATCTAAACTAAGCTTAACTATATTCCTGACTGAATCTAAGAGAGTTATACTATTCCCTAATAACTTATTTAATAGAGCAAGGCAGGTGATGTGGTGAATGGTCCTTGTTGTCAGGCCAAATACAGAATGCAGAATGCCCTGTCTCACTAAGCAACTTCTCAAAATAATGTGTAAAATATTACCTCTGGGATAGCTTGCAGAATGACATCACTTCTGGTCATCTGACGTCTAGTTTCCATACAAACTCCCATTGCTAAAAGCTGGCAAGACTTAGCACCTACCTGTAAAAATATACACACAAGGGCCTTTGCTCAGATCTGTGAAAGGTGCCGGAAATCATAAAAGAATTTCATACTGCCATGCTTCCAGAGTAGAAATTAGTTCACCCCAAAGACGATGCAGAAAGCTTCCTAGTAAATACTTTGGGTTTCTGGGTGCATTGAAATGTGTGAGATAATATCTTTATGGCCTAACTTATAAAGTAATTTAATTTCAGATATATTTTAAAGTTTGCTGGACTGAGGTTAACCTCCAGATTTTCAGTTTCCTCTGTTAAAATATATATATTTAAACAATTACAATAGTGCATGCACATTTCTGTTCTCTCCACTAGGGCACACTGTGGATACATTTCAAACACAACCACTTTACAAATAACTTTTTCCAACACAAACGTCTGTACAAATCAGTTTGATATACACATGACATACAGTTCTAGTACATTTGTAACACCAGCATCTTGTATAAATCAGTTGGATATTCACAAGTGACATATAGTTATTTACAAAATTCCAGCTAGCTGTGCTACCAGACCACCTATTGTCATAAAGAGTTTGGAAATGAGGATCTGGAATAAGTGGCCAAGTCAGATCTGAAACCCATCAGTTGAGGAAGAATAGGAATGGGCAACACAGATGTAACATTACAGTGAGTACATATGTTTTTTTTTTCTGGAGGACAGGTTGAGCAGGTCAGTCCTTCTGCTCTCTCAAATAGTCCCTCAGTCGGACTGGCAACTTTGGTCCAGCCTTCCTCTGAAACTTCCTTCCATGAGACCTCCTCAAAAGCTAAGTAGCTGGGGAGTCTGTCACATCCATGGAGGTACAGACAGAAGAGACAATATCAGATACAAAACTTATGTACTTACTGTAACAACAGATCTGTGCTGTCTGCTTCTGTCCTTCCTCAGCTTCCCACCCTCTTTCTCACTTCCATTTTATGGAAGTTATTTTCCTTGGCTTCTGGTAGGATACTGTAATATGCTCCCTGAGCATTGTCCTATACTGTTCTAGTTCTTGAGCAGAAACATTTTTACACAGTCCCCTTGTGTTTTCAGGGCTTTCATGTCTGTCAGTATGTTCCTTCCTCTAGCTAGGATTTGTAGACAAACTCTATTTGAGTTAATATCGGGGATAGGAGGGGATTATGAGTAAGGGGAGGAGCCTGAGCTATGGATCCTAAAGTCTACAGTGGCAGAAGTCAGATCCAAGGTCGGATCCAAAAACCCATCCGTTGAGGAGAGATGAAAGCAGACAGCACAGATCTATCGTTACAGTAAGTACATAACATTCAATGTTCTGTAGTCCTATCTCGCCTTCATTCTTACATATGGAATTCGGAGCCAATCCTCGGCTCCAACTCGGCTGATTACAAAGCTTGAAATCTCTCAGTTGGCTCATGGCAAGGTAGGTATCCCATAGTGCACTAGTAAGAATCCCCAGATCTCATTTGCCGCGTCCACAAGTTCAGAAGTCCTCTCTTTCTTGGCTGTGGCTAAGTTGGATTTTTTGCTTATTCTAATTGTTATTGTAGTTCCTTTTTGACTATAGATAGTTTATAATCAATAGCATACAGTTGTTACCTAGTAGTACTAGTTAGTGTGTTTTTCTAACTTTTATTGCAAATTGTTGCTGCAATTGTTGCCCGTCGCTTCCGCAGGCCTTGTTTCCTTACTGGTATCCCTTCTTTCTGTGTGCTAGTTATTACTAAATTTTTTCTTAGGCATAGGTTCATTTTTTAGTTAGGACCTATTCTAGCTTTGTCTTTTGCTTGCTTGTTTGTTCTCTTTCTCGCCTTCCCTTCATTTCAGGGCTAGGCCCGTTTAAGTTAAAGGACCTAGTCCTCTGTTGTTTTCATTGTGTGCAGTGTTGGTTCCTCAGCAGGGCTAGGCCCGTTTAAGTGAGAGGACCTAGTCCTCTGTTGTTTTTTCCCTTTGTGCAGTGTTTTCCTTTCTTAAGCAGGGCTAGGCCCGTTTAAGTTAGACGACCTACTCCTCTGTTGTTTTCCTTGTGTGCAGTGTTTTTTCTTGAGGAGGGCTAGGCCCGTGCAAGTTAGAGGACCTTGTCCTCTCCTCTTTTGTGTGATTATACTTGTGACAATATGTCTAAAGAATCTAAGGATCATAAACCTTCGGGTTTTAAAAAGTGTCTTAAATGTTCTCAAAAAATGTCCCTGACTGACGGACATAGTATTTGTGTTTATTGCCTGGGAGCCATACATCTTCAGGAGACATGTGCCTTTTTCCACTCCTTTTGTTCTCAGGTTCTCCAGGAAAGGAAGAACAAATTGATCTTGAAAGGTCTTCTTAAACCTTCCTTTGATGAGGATTTAGCCAGCTCTTCATCATCTCATTCTAGGTCTCCCTCTTCTAAAAAACAAAAGTCAAGTTGGTCAAAAGACATTCTCCCACACTGACTGTTTTATCTGGACCCCCACAAAAAATTTACTAAACTGGACAAACCTTCTACCTCTTTGACTCCTCTGCCTTCGGAGCCGGTCGAGGTTATTGACATTGACACTCCAGTCTCGGCCCCTAGTTTTTCAGAGCCGACTACTGAACTCTTACCTCAGAGCCGGTCTAAAGATTTACTACTGGTGTCCCCAACACTGAGATCTCCGATTTTACAGAGATCTCAATCACCTGCCTTGTCTTCCAGATCCTCCAAGAGTCTTTCTGAAGAGGATGTAGAGAGAGTGGTGCTTAGACATTTAAAGTCGTCTGCGCTAGCAGATTTGTTGCCGGCTCTGACCCAATCAGTCCCGGAACCATCTAAGGCCATATTACCTGTTTCTGTTCCTCCTCCAAGCCATGTTGTCTTTTTCGGAGCCAGAGCTATCAGTGTCCCTACTGTCTGTCTCGGAGCCGAGTTCCTCTCATACACCTTTGGTGCTGTCCTTGGTGTCTAGGAGACAAAGCTCACCAGTCGTTCCTGACGGGGACTCTCAGACCCGAACTTCATCGGTTCCGAGCCTACCTCTCGGTGCATCGGCTCGGCTGAGCTCGGATCCTACAACTATCTCGGAGCCGATCGCTTTGGAGCTGAGGACTACTTCCATTTCCTCTGAACCAGGGGTATCCTCGGAGCCAGAACGATCTGCCTTCGAGATGATGAGGAGCGTGCTGTCTAGGTCTTCAGCTCTGCACAAGGGTACCAATGCTCTTCCCCCTCAAGCTCCGACCTCTGTCTCAGCACCATCTCTCTCTCTCTTGACAGCAGAGACCTGCAGCCTCAGGAGCCCTAATTGGGTGGCCCCCAGTTTTCCTAGAACCTCCCCAGAATACACTTTTGAGGAGTCTCCTCAGAAGAGAACTTGCAAGAGGAAGCATGTAGACTCCCCTGATGAGTCCATCACCTCTGACACTGACCTCGAGGAGTCAGAAGGGTCCCCTAGGTCGTCCTCTGATGATATCTCCTTTGTAGGTATCCTAGAGATCCTGAAACAGAGAGGCGGCTGGCCTACTGTCACCCCTTCTGATGAGGAGTCAGTGTACCTGAAGGCTTTCGGGTCTCAACCTTCAGCCTCTTGGGTGTCTCCACCTTTCGATGAGCTGTTAGATTTAGTCAGTCGAAAGGTGTGGGAAACTCCTGATGCCGTGGAACCAGTCCCCAGAAAGCCCAACAAATTTCTTTCAGCTCCCAAAAAGAAAGAGTTTTTGACTAAAGGTGTGCCTGTAGATGACGCGGTGGCAGCAGCCACAAAGAAGGAACTAGCGGAAACTTCCTCATCTGTCTACCCTCCGAACAAGGAGTCTTGAATGATGGACAGATACGGGAAGCATATCTTCTCTTCAGCGGCTTTTACACTCAGCTCGCTGAATTACCTCACCCATTTCACTAGGCTTCAAAAGAGATCTCCTAAAGGAGCTAGGAGATGCTCTCCAAGGTACTTTAACTGAAGGAGTCCCTGAGAAGGTTACTGCTCAGTTGTCTACCTTAAACTCCATTGTTAACTCCTCCATGAGGCTGATATCTTACACAGCAGATGGAGCGAGCAGGGCGGCGGGTTCAGGAGTTTCCCTTAGGAGACACTCCTGAATGCGCTTATGTAATTTTGCGGAGCCCTTCAAATTTCCATTTACCAATGCCCCCTTTGACGGTTTTTCTCTGTTTGGACCAAAGGTAAAAGATACACTCACCAGATGCGAGCAGGAAGGGAAAACTCTCTCTGCCATGGGAGTATGTTTTTCCGTCCCTTCTAGACCATACCCTAAGGGTCAAAGAGGTGGGAAATGTGGTTCAAGAAATCTCAGAGATTTTTCCCGGACGCACAAGGTGATTCCTTCTACAGAGGCAGAGGAGGAGGAAGTAATGGTAGACATCGCCCTAGAGGCAGGGGGGTACGCAAAACCAGGGTGGCCGTAATTCATTTCGTGGATGTCCCTATCAGCGCTCCTGAAGTGGGGCCCGACTGCGCTTCTCTGGAGCCAGTCAGGGGTCGCTTATCTTTGTACCCAGAAGCCTGGCATGACATCACACAAGACAAGTGGGTACAAAGAATAATTTCCAGAGGATACTCCATTCCCTTCTCTTCTCCACCTCATCCCACCAAGAAAATCCCAGATGTTCCACCCAATCAAAGGGATCAAGCAACTATAGTAGTCCAAAAGTTCCTTAAAAAGAGAGTCATCCAAACCGTCCCCACAGACCAGTTAGGATTCGGAACTTACTCCAGATTCTTTTTAGTGCCAAAACGAACAGGGGACTGGAGGCCCATTTTGGATTTCAGCAAGTTAAACGAATCAGTGAAGCAGTCCAAGTTCCGAATGGTAACAGTGCAGTCTATACTCCCTCTGTTAGGGCAATACAATTGGATGTGCTCCATAGACCTCCAAGATGCATACTACCATGTAAAAATGGACAGAGCATCAAGGAGTAATTTACACTTCTGACTGGGAGCCAGTCATTACCAATTTCATGCTCTACCCTTTGGTCTCACCACAGCCCCTAGGGTGTTCAGCAAATGCATGGCGGTAGTAGCGGCTCACTTGAGACGTCTTGGATTCCAAGTGTTTCCGTACCTGGACGACTGGCTCCTGACTGCCACCACCAGGCACCTATTTCTACAAGCCAGGGATTCAACCATCCGAATCTGCACTCAGCTAGGGATTACTATAAATTGGGAAAAGTCTGCCTTGTCGCCCTCTCAATATGTGACTTTTATAGGTGCAGAAATAGACACAGCCGCAGTGATGGCTCGCCTTGCTTCATACAGAATACAAAATCTAAGACAACAAATATACAGCCTGCTTCCCCAACACAAAGTCAAAGCGAAGACAGTGCTCAAACTTCTAGGATCTATGGCCACTACTATAACTCTAGTTCCACTAGCCAGAGTACATATGAGAGTTCTATGATGGCCTCTCTTTTCCCAGTGGTCTCTTCAACAACTGCCTCTGTCTCATCCCATTTTAATAACAGAATCTTGCAAAAAGCACCTTCTTGGTGGATCCAGTCCAATCGACTAAAGATAGGGACACCATTCATTTCTCACCACCCCGTTGCTACTGTGACCATGGATGCCTCCCAGATAGGGGGGGGGGGGGCATTATCTAGGAAGGACAGTCCAAGGCACATGGCAAGAACATGAGGCTCACTTGCATATCAGTGTCCTAGAGATGAGAGCAGTGCTACTAACGTTGCAAGCACTTCACAACTTTCTTCCTCTAGGAACAATAGCAATTCAGACGTATACAGTACAGAATACAGTATTAATTCTGATGAAGATAGCGATCGAAAACGTATTTTGGATTACCAGCGTTATTTTTTTCATTGTACTACAATAAACTGAGTTTCCGGTGGAGTGCGAGCTTCTATTGTGGTGTCCTTGGCAATATCAGCAGTTGTTTGTAGACTAGATAGAAGTTGTATTTTATAGGAACATGTGCATATAATTGAAGGCTTCAACACTCATCAAATAACTATTTCAGAATATTGCACTGATAAAAACTAAGATAAAAATACAGGATAATGAAGTAAAAATGAGACACTGGTGCTTTCCCACCTATATGTTAAAAAGAGTACAAATGGAAATGTTTATGGAATAATTAAATATGCCAAGGTTAGAGGCAGATGAGGCTCAACAAGTAATAGTTAAGGTAGGAGTAGAGGAGATAAACTGGTGATGTATAGTTAATCTTCAGGAAAGTGTTTAGTAACAGCTGTTATTTCTTTGGAGTTTGGAAGTTAGGAGGGAAGAAAGTGATAAAGATAAGGAAGATATTAACAGTATTATAAAAAGAGGGGAAGCACCAACTTCTTGGAAGAAAGCTGCTGTGGTTGTTATTACCTAAAGACAGTAAAGACCCATCAGACCCAGCTTCATATAGGCCCATTTCTGTTTTAAACTATGATTATAATGTGTTTATGTCTATATTAGCTAAAATAATGGCAAAGGTGTTGCCAAAATTGATAGATATGGATCAGTGTGATTTTGTGGAGAGGACGCAAACATTTGACAACTTTAACAGAACAATGTTGATCCAGAGGGAAGCAGAATGTAAGAAAATACCACTTGTGTTGGTAGGTCTTGATGCAGAGAAAGCATTTAAAAGAGTTTGCTGGGATTTTATGAATAGGGTAATGAAAACATTTGATTTCCCTGATACAATAATAAGGTTAATTAGGTGGATATATGAAGGATCAGAGACAAGAATTAAACTGGGAGGGTTCCTCCTGATAAGTTGTGTTTGAACAGAGGAGCAGTGCAGTAGTGCCCCTTTTCCCTTTATTTGCTTTATATTTAGAGCCATTGTCAAAGAGAATAAGGGTCTCAGAAATGCAAGAATATAATTGCTTTGGTAATCAAGAAAATTGGATTTATTTGAGATGATATTATTTTGTACCCGATAAATCCAGTCAAGGACTTCTCAGTGTTATGAAACATTTTGAGAGAGTTTCAAGTCTTTTCAGGATATAAAATTTATGAAGATAAAACAAAGGCTATAGATGTAAGTTATGTACCCCCACACGTGTTCAGTAATACCCATATGTATGGGGACACAATAAACTGAAGTATTTAGGAGTATAGTTTAGAAAGGCTTCTGTTGTGGAAGCTAAGGATACATAAGAAGAGACTAAACAAAAAGTAATACAAAAACTGCAAAACTGGAAATTACTGTTTATAGGTAGGGGATAGTAAGATACAAGCAGTGAAATGTTTTTAGTCCATCTAGTTTTATATATGGGTCAGGTGTGTTTTTATTAACCAAAGGAGAGGTTGTGGGCAATAATTAAAAGAGTTGAAGGAAAAAGAAAGAGTTAAGTGGGGTAAGCTAATCCTTACAATAGAACAAGATGGTTTAGGATTGCCTCATTTAAAGGGATATTTTAGAGCTACACAGTTAAGGCTCTTATACATAACACAAGCAGGAGGTTATAATTCAAAATGCAAAGGGACAATGATGTAGCATGGGGGGAATTCAGGAAACAGGATGGGATTTAGGATTCAGATTCTTATGGAGAATAATAACCATACAGAATATTATATTCATAAAGTAGCAGAAAGTATTCTAAGAACCAAGGTAACACAAGAATATAAAGGAGATTTTGCCATTGGGGTGACTGCAAGTAGAGATAGAGAAAATAGGCAAGAGGTGGCTGGAATATACAGGAGAAAACTGGCAAAGGAACTAAGATATTGGGAGCAAATAATGAGATTGGGAAAGGTAATAGAATGGGATGAGGTCAAAAAGACATCTGGTTTGCAAGCTAGAGACCACCAGGGATTAATGTCAGAGTAGTGGCAAAGAGAAAAGGATAGGGGGGGGGGGGTCTTGAGTAAAAGACCTGCACTGGTAGAGTTTTTAGTGGAATCTGGATCAAAATTGCTGTTAAAAAGGGGTAATTAGTAAGGCAGATAAAATATTGCATGATAACTATAAGAATCAAACAGAGGAGGTTAGAAAAGATTGGGAAGAGAGACTGGAAAAGCAATTTACAAGAGAACAATGGTAGGACATGTGTATGGCTCCTATGTATTCAACAAAGTCCAGAAGTTTAGGATCTTTGCTTGAAAGTGTTTGCATAGATACTTTTATACCTCAACCAGATTTCAAAGAATTTTTCCTCAGGTAGATATCAAATGTTGTAAGTGTGATGGGGAACACAAATAGTGGAAAAGAGGCACATAGAAAACTAATAGCAGACAAATTGCCTGTAAGCAAACCACAGGGTGTGCAAATTCATAAACTTTAGTTGAGTGTTTTCATCTATGTAAATGGACTTCATCAGAACCTAAAAGCACTGTAACTACTCACATTATTTAAATTCTCAGTCTGTGAATGTCACACTTATTCAATTAAAATTGTTAGACACAGCTCCTCGGTTTCAGCCTTATTCAAAATACAAACTAATGATTCATTAATTAGTTCATCTATGAAAACATCAAAAATTGTCCAAGTAAAATAAATATTACATATGCACTTCAAAAATGAAAAGTATTAAAATTCTAGGTGACACACAAGTATGCAGTGAAGTTTAAGATCTTTGCTTGGTAGTGTTTGCATAGGTATTTTTATACACCAAGCAAACTTCACAGAATTTTTCCTCAGGTATATAGTAAATGTTGGATGTGTGTTGGGGAAGAAAGAGGTAATTGCGAGTATGTGTTTTGGGAGTATAATGAATTGGCAAATTTTAAAACTTCTCTACAGATTACTGAGTCAGAAGTATTGGGTGACCAAATGGCTGCAAATAAGGAAATGATTCTTTTGAGCTGGGGCACAGGATCTGAATTGTCTAGACATAGTAAGGCCTTATTAGGTTTAATTCTGTTGGCTGTCAAAAAAGCATTTACTGGAAAATGGAAATCAGTGTAAAGCAACTGTATTTAAGTTATTGAGTATTATAAAATAGATTAAAGAACTGGAAGCGGGAACTTTACAAGAGGTAAGGAGTAAATGACATAGAAGTAAATGGAAATTGTGGGAACAATATGTGCAGAGTAATATTCAGGTGGAGTGAGTTGTAAGAGTAGGCAGGAATTTAACAATTTCTGTAATGTTGAACTGAAGAAAGTTTCAAAGAAAAGATATGTAATGATTAATGTATATAAATGGAAAATTAGTATGGTTTGTTTTCTCTTCTGTTAATTTATGTTTGCCTGTGTCTTAAGTCATAATTTAATAAAGGTGTTTAAAAAACTGCAGTAAATTGCTTTATTGTGTATGCTTCTCAGGTAGCCAAATAATCTTTGAAGTTCAGTTATGGTTCTGCTAATGCTGTATCTAGAGCTGCTGTTACTGGTTGAGTTATGAGAAAATTTATTTGCTTATATTCTCAAAATATAAAAGATGTTAAAACTAAAATTTTAAATTCTTCCCTTGTCAAGGATATTCTGTTTGGCCCCTTCTGCCGCTGAGTCCTAAAAAAGATTTGATGAAAGAGAGAAATTGATCCAAAAGGTTACCTAAATCTTTCAACCTTGCTCTTCTTGGTTCAGTAAGAACTTTCCTTCTAAATCAGGACTGTTTTACAAGAAGCAAACTAAGCAGTATCAACAAAGTTCAAACGAACAGAACTTTAAAAAGCAATGGCAAGAAGGCTCAAAGAAGAAAGGGGAGCCTCTCAGAACAAAGGACGGTCAAGAAAAGTCAGAATGACTGCTTGCTCATTCAAGTTTACCGCAGCAATGTTACAGATGGCAGAGTGAATCTCATCCCAGTTTTGGCGGAATTCTTCCTAATCTTGTAAATCAAACACCCCTGATGTTCTTCATTCCACATTGCTGCAGTCCTAACCATTGGGTAGTCCGCTGTCCAGTCCATATCTTCAGTCTTTTGCCGCATGGTCCGATGCAGAAGCAGTTCTTGCGAGTGCAGGTTGGCGTTCTGAAATATTTCCATCGGAGTTTCAGACCGAATCAAAGTTTTGGGAGCATTTTGGTTTTCTTGCCTCAGTATTTAACCGGATGTCAGAAAAGTGAATAACTGTATTTCTTGTGGGAAACAGATACCTCATAGGGATTACCATACTCTGTGTATACCTTGTTTAGGGCCTCGTTGTTGGTTGCCGCTCTTGTGCTAGATTTAATAAACGCACTATTAAGAGAAGGTTAGACTGTGCCAGGTTAGTGTTTGGGAAGCGTTGTAATTACAAAATGCCGTCGGATGCTGCGCCGCCTAAGAAGCGCAAAGACAAAACAATGAAGCTGGGTTGATGAACCGCAGTCCCGGACGTCGGTTCTTTAGAAGGCTCTGTGGAGCCAGAGGTTTTGCCAGGAGTTTCTTTGGAGTCTCAGGCAGACACTTTATTGTTACAGGATGTGCCCTCTCAGGAGGTAGGCCAGGCTGAGGGGACTTCTCAGGTAACTGTTCTTCCCTCTGTTCCCAAGTTAGTTAGAGCTTCTCCTACTGTTGCCAAAACTTCTTTCAGAGGTAGGCCAAGTTCAGCTACAGTGGGGGTTTCTCCTAGCACTTCAGGTTCTGTGCCTAAGAAACATATGCTTAAAATGGCAGAAGATTTAATTACTATGATTAGAGGCTCTATGCCCCCTCCTGATAAGAGGCCTAGGGTGGAACCTGAGTTTGAGAGTTTGGAACAGTATTCAGAGGCTTGAGTCTTCTGCGGAAGAATTACAGGACTTTCCTCCTTATTCTGATTCTGATGTGGATGATTCCACACCTACAGCTTCTCCTCCTGAGGATTTCTCATTTTCAGAGACTCTGCATTCCATGAGGGAACACTTTAAATGGGAAGGCCAAGATTACTCTGATTCCAGGAAAAGGCTTAGGGAATTCTTATTTTTACCACAACATAGGCCCTTAGCTATACCTCCTGTGTTGAATGTGGTGGAAGATGTTTTTGCAGAGGCTTCCCTGAACCCTGACTCTTTGCCTCCTGCTCCTGTTAAACCTGATAGGTACTATAGGGTGCCAGTTCATAAGTATTTGTTTAAGAGTCCAGACACTGTTTCTCAGGGGCCTAAAGGTGTTAAGGCCTCCGTGGTTAAAAATCCTGTTCCCACTGATAAAGAGGCACGGACTTTGGATAGGTGGGGAAAGAAAGTGTATACTTCTTCCACTCTAGCCATGAGGCGTTGAATTGTCAGTTTCACATGCTAAAATATCAAAATTATCTCCTTTCACAATTGAAATCTAAGGTGGATGCTTTGGCGGAAGGTATAGAGTGTAAAGAGTTGCTGGATTTACTTCATGTGTCTGAGCAAGTGGGTAAGCATTCTTTGCAATGTGGTTTTGATGCTGTGCAGGCCTCCTCGGTGGCTGCCACTAGTTCTGTTCTTCGAGGCATGCCTGGTTGAGGATCAGAATTTAGCTGAGCATGTTAAGACAAGGATTTTGGATGCTCCTTTACAGTCTGATGTGTTGTTTGGTTCGCCTGTGGAAGCAGTCCTGAAGAAAATGGAGGACAAAGCTAAGTCTATGCAAACTGTTAAAGATTTTCTGCAGGTGCAGCCAGTTTAGTAGAAATTGGCCTACTAAGGGATGGACATATCCTGCTTATGATTCCCAGTCTAGGGCAGAGCTCGAGGTTCTTTTAGGCCTAGATCAGGAGTTCACCTGCTCAGACTTCTGGTGAGGGCAGGGGTCAGTCCTTTCGTAAACAGACCCAATGACCTGCTTTTTCAGCTGCCAGTAGATTCTCGTCTGGCAGCTCCTTTGGGAGGAAGACTGTCTCTTTTCAAAGAAAATTGGGATTTAATTACTCAAGACAGATGGGTGTTGGATATCATTCACCACGGTTACAGGTTTTATTTCCATACATTACCCCTTACAAAGGCATGCCAGACGTTCCTCCTACACAAAGGAAAGAGGCTCACAAGCAAATTTCTCTGTTACTCCAAATAGGGGCCATTCAGCCAGTCCCTGTATCGGAAAGGGGCCTAGGATTTTATTCGTTCCTAGTACCAAAGAAGGGGAACACGTGGAGACCAATTTTGGATTTATCTATCCTCAACACTTATCTGGACATTCCCAAGTTCAAGATGTTGACGTTACAACAGCTTTTACCTCTGCTGGGCAAAGACCACTGGATGGTAACTTTAGATCTCAAGGAAGCTTACCTTCATGTGCCTATAAGACTAAGTTGCAGGAAGTAGCTGGAAATTCTCATTATCAGTTCTCTGCATTGCCCTTTGGCTTATCTAAGTATTCACAAAGGTTCTGGCTCCAGTGATAGCTTACTTCAGACTAAAAGGAATTCAAATCTATCCTTACTTGGACGACTGCCTGATTCTGGCTCAAGAAAAGGAAGACCTTCTACAGCATCTGGAATATGTTATAGCAGTGCTAAGATGCCTAGGGTATTCTGTGAACGAAATAAAGTCCAGTCTAGTACCCTCTCAAGACATGTGCTTTCTGGGTGTGAGACTGAATACAGCAGCCCAGATGGCCTTTTTAACCCCGGACAAGCAACAGAGTCTATCCCTTTACTTTCATCAACTATCTCATCAGTCCGTGCTGACTGCAAGGACAGTCCTTCAAGCATTAGGGTTCATGGCATCTTGTATTCTGGTGCTTCCCAATGCCAAACTGCATATGAGGAAGCTGCAATGGTATCTAAAAAATGTATGGACACAGCACTGCCAGGATTTGGACACTGTCATTCAAATAATACCTTGCATTCAAAAGGAATTTTTGTGGTGGGCTCAGGAATGTCACCTAAACAAGGGACTCTCTGTGACCCGGCCAGAGGCGAGTCAGATTCTAACGACAGATGCCTCAGACATTGCTTGGGGAGCTCATCTAAATGGAAAGTGGATACAAGACAAGTGGCCTGCCAGACTACAGCATCTACATATCAACATGAAAGAGATGTTAGCAGTCCAGTTTGCATTAATGGCTTTCAAGGAGTTACTTCTTCCAGGGCAGGTGTTGATTCTAACAGACAACACAACTGTCATGTGGTACATCAACAAACAAGGGGGAACACATTCTTACCCATTGTGCAGGCAAGCAATGATTTTATGGGAGACTAACTCTTCAGGCAAGGTTTCTGCGGGAGCACAGAACTCCTTAGCAGATGTGTTAAGCAGACAAATCATGGATCCCCACGGTGGAAACTGGATCTTCATGTATTTCAAAGGTTGACAGTGTCCTGGGGAACTCCAGACCTAGATCTGTTCGCTTCTCCACTAAACCACCAGCTGCCAAAGTTTTGCACAAAGAGGTTACATCACACAGCTTGGAAAGTGGATGCTCTTTCTTTCAGTTGGAAAAATCTTCATGTGTATCGTTTCCACCTCTGCCTCTTCTTCCAAAGGTGCTTCTAAAGGTCAGACAAGACAAGCCAAGGATGATTTTAATAGCTCCAGATTGGCCTCGGCAGCACTGGTACCAATTACTGAGGAGTCTAGTAAAGAAGCCTCCATGGCCTTTACCCTTGATTCCACACCTTTTGTCTCAGAGAGAAGGCCACCTGCTCAATGTCAACTCTTCATCTAACAGCATGGCATATTCTGTTTTGAGAGACAGCGTCTCAACTTCCTCAACAAGTTTTAAATGTGATTATGGAAGCTAGAAGACCTAGTACACGGAAAGTGTATGCAGAAAAATGGAAGAGATTTTTATTTTGGAGTGCAGCAAGGAATTTGGAGATTTCTGAGCCTAATTTGAGTGTGGCTCTTCAATAGCTTACTGAGTTATTGGACAAAGGTTTGTCCTTCTCTTCCATTAAGATTCATGCTGCAGCAATTTCAGCTCACTATGATTGTGACCCACCATTGTTTTCGCATCCTTTGTTCAAGCAGTTTCTCAGACTACTCCTGCTTGGGATCTCAATTTTGTGTTGGAAAAACTTACTCTACAACCTTTTGAGCCTATTTGTCATGGAAGACTGCTTTTTTGTTGGCTATTACTTCTGCAAGAAGGGTTTCTGAGTTGCAGGCCCTTATGGCAGTAGAGCCCTTTCTGATTTTCCATAAGGATAGGGTATCAATCCTTCCTTTATGCCTAAGGTGGTTTCTAGTGTGGCTTTAAACCAAACTATTCATTTGCCTAGTTTCTATGCAGATCCCCAAAATAAAGCGGAAAAGATTTTGCACACTTTAGATGTACATAGGCAGATTATTATTTAAGCAGGACTAAGGATTTCAGGCAGTCTCAGCAGTTGTTTGTTTCTTTTGCTTTGAGTTCTCAGGGCAAGCCTGTGTCTAAGCAAACTATTTCTAAGTGGATTGGGTTTTGCATTTCATTTTGTTATTCCCATCATGGCAAGGAGATTCCAGCTGGGATTAGGCCTCATTCCACTAGGGCTACTGCCACTTCAACAGCATTTTTAAGGGGGGTGGCAACTAAGGATATTTTAGAGGCAGCTACTTGGAGTTCAGTGCATACTTTCTCTAAGCATTACCACCTTCCTCTCTACTCTAAATCTAGGGCTGGTTTTGCCACAGCCATTTTGCAAGGCATGTTGGCAGCTCCTGCTTCTTTATGATTTGCCAGCCTCGCCTACCTCTGCTTTGGGATTCTACCCAATGGTTAGGACTGCAGCAATGTGGAATGAAGAACATAGTACAGTTTTGTACCTACCATAAATGTAGATGTTCGAGGATCCACATTGCTGCAGTCCTCTGTGTTTAGGGGTGGTGGTGTGAGTTGCTGTATATTATTGTACATCTGTGTATATATATATATATATATATATATATTGTATATAAGTTTGGTGCAGGGCTTTTGGTGTTTTGGTTTGGGCCTTGTCTTTTTAGGGTCTTCTGACATCTGGGGCAAGATAAGACTGAAGATAGACTACCCAATGGTTAGGACTGCAGCAATGTGGATCCTCGAACATCTACATTTATGGTAGGTACAAAACTGTACTTTTCTTCCAGTTGTGGAGCACATGTTTCAGGGAATCACATAATTAGTGCACTCAGATCAGAAAGGCAAGTTTTTATTGAAGGATTTTTCTGGTGCCAAAGAAAGAAGAAACTTGAAAACCAATCCTACAACTCTCCTTTCTCAATCTTTATGCCAAGGTCCCAAAGTTCAAAGTGTTATCCCTCCAAACCTTGTTACCACTCATACTCTACATTAGTTTCATGGTACCTTTAGACTTAAAAAAGGTGTTTATCATCACATACCAATTTGCAAGGAATTCAGACGTTTCTAAAGATTTTATGTATCTGACTTACATTATCAGTTCTCTGTCTTACTTCTTGGTCTAGCTACTGCAACAAGGATATTTATCAAGTGTCTGGCACCAGTAATTCTTTACCACAGACTTCAAGGTATTCACATATTTACATGTATGGATGATTGTATTATATTTGCAGACTTTTTTTTCAATTATCAAGATCTCTGACATGTTAAGAAACTCTTAGTCTGGGATTTCAAGCTAGTTTAGAGAAATAATCTCCTATTACATCTCACAGAATATTTTTTTTTTCTGGGATGTCTTATGGATACTTCTTTCGTAAAGGCTTTGTTTTTTCAGAAAACTTTGGAAAAAAGTAGAACTGCACAAAGAAATCTTCATGAGCTTTTTCAAACAATCCCTGACATCTGCTAGGGAATGTCTCAGGATTATTGGTTTCCAGGACTCTTGTGATTATAATGATTCCCTTGGCCAGGCTTCACATAAGAAAAAATTAATGATACCTCAGGTCTGTGTGGTCTGTACATCGACACCTTTCATTCTTTCAGATTGCAGTACTGGTGTTTGTGCGGTGGTATTGTGGTGGGTGGACCAGTTTACTCTCAACTCAGGTCTCCCCTTCTCCCTCCTCATCGGTCTGTCACAACAGATGCCACAGACTTTGCTGGGGTGGGGGAGGGGAACACTGTATCAAAAGGGGTGAAAGTGCAAGGTCTGTGTAACAAGCAGGGCAGACAAAAGCACATAAATGTCGAAAAGATGCTGGCAGTAGTCAGTGCTTTGCTTTAAATCATCTGTGGTCCCAAGGACCTCTGTAAGTTATCACAGACGCCGGCCCAATGATGTGGTGTATAAACAAACAAGGTGGTACCAGATTTTATCTTCTTTACAGGCTTATCATAATGGCCAAGAGGGTGGCAATTCAGCTCAGTTTGACTCTTTAGGTCTCATACATTTCATCAGAACAAAACATTGTAGCAGATAAGCTGATCAAGACCAGCACAGACCACCGAGAATGGAAGTTTTACCCAGAGGTGTTGCAGGAAATGATCCAATTGTGGGGAATACCTTAAATAGATCTCTTTGCCTCCTTTCAAAACAGAGAGATAAATACATTTTGCTTTTGTGTTCCTTGAAAACAGACCTGGAAGATAGATGGGAATGTTCTTATGTGTTTGTCCACCCTTTCCACTCTTAGCCATGATTCTTCTAAAGATCCATATTTTGAAAATAGCCAAGGGCAAATACTGCAAACTTCCCCATAGACTAGATTTGCTTAGCCAAGATAGGGGTTGTTTGATGCGTCTCAACCTGTAAACACCTTCAGTTGATTGTCGATGACAGAGTTTTGATACCCTTAAGGCACGTTTATGCTGAGGTTGTGCAGCACATACCAAAGGAGGGTAAATAAACTGCCACCTGGAAATTATATCATGTACAAATGGAAAAGATTTTCTAGTTGGTCTCACACTAAAAACTAAGACCCTTTTAAGGCCCAGATGTCTCTGGTTCTACAATATTTGTGTAACACATTATCCTCTGGCCTTTCTTACTCTTCTGTCAAGATTCATCTTTCAGCCATTTCTGCTTGATTGTCCTTAAATCACCCACTTTCTTCGTGTCCTGAAGTTAAGCAGGTTTTGAAAAGGGGTTGTACATGTCTGTCCACCTAGAAAACATTTAGCTCCACCTTGGGATCTTAATGCTTGATAAACTAACACTTCTTCCATTTGAACCAGCTCATCTGGCTGAATTTAGGTTCTTGAGTTGGAAAAATGTATTGCTCATTGCTCTGACTTCTTCAAGAAGAGCATCTGAGTTACAAGCTCTTATGGTGAGTAAACCTCAACTGATTTTCCACATGGTCAGGATTTGTTTGAAAACACATCCTTCTTTTATACCCAAACTGGTTTCTGAATTTAACTTGAGCCAGTATATTATTCTCTGTGTTCTTTCCAGAACCTAAAAACAAACTCTGGAAATCCATAGGCAGCTCAGTTACTACTTGAACAAAACAAATTCCTTCAGGAAGGCCAGTCTGCCATTGCTTCCTGTAAAGGTAATTAAAAAGGGCAGCCAGTGTCAAAATAAAGAATTTCTAGACTGTTGTCTCATGCTGCTACTTTTTCCTGTTCTCACCATAAGAAGCCATTTCCAGGCAGGGTTAGGGCCCACTCAACTCAAGCTTTGGCTATTTTCTGTGGCTTTTTGGAAAGGAGTGGACTCTTGAACAAGCAACTTAGCCCTCCATACATACTTTTAAGTATTACAAACTGGATTTATTTTCCAGGTCCAGAACAGGCTTTGCTAGTACCATTCTCCTGGGCTCCATGATTCTTCATTACTTCCACCTCCCTATATTATCCAGTCCTTGATAATTACCCATACAGCTTAGGATACTGCAACAGTGATCTATATTTTGAACATAGTACGCTGTGTAAGTTAATAGAAAACTGTTTCAGTCTCTGTCCCCTCAGTCCATCACCCTTATGTATTGCCAGAGTCTCGCTGTATATACTCCTTTGCATAGGTTTACATGTATGTTAATGTTTTGTTTTCCTTTCTTAGTATTTTATTTCCAGGACTGTAGCTTTCCTTTTTGAGGCAATAAAACTCTGAAGCTTTTGGCACCCTAATCACTGTTTTTTTCTGGCACTCCTCAAGCCCCATAGAGGTTAGGGTGAGTGTAAGGTGCCCTAAAGCTTTGAATGCTGGCTGTTGATCATATCCATGGAATAATGTAACCATAAACCTTAGGCTACAGCAAAAGTTATGTATTAGGACATCTACTTTCATGGTAAGTTTACAACTGTACTTTTCCTTTGATAATTTCCTACACTAAATTCCATTCCCCTCTTGCCTACTTTCTGTATCTTATTTGCAGTCATTCCTATTGGTAAAATCTCCTTTACCATTTCTGGGTTAGCTTATTTCTCAGAATACTTTCTGCTACTTTATGAATATAATGCTCTGCATGGTTGTTATACTCCTTAAGGACCTGCATCCAAAATCCTACTCTGTCCATACTACTCAGCTGCTCCCTTCTCAGCATCCTCCCTTTTCACTCTGACTTACAACTTTTTCCTTTTGTTGTGTACATAAGCCTTAATTGTGTAGCTCTAAAATATCCCTTCAAATGAAGTAGTCCTAAACCAGCTTGTTCTGTGTGGAAAATTAGCTTATCCCACTTAACTCTTGCCCTCCCAAATAGATTCCTTCAATTCTTTATTAATTATGGTCCACAACTTTTCCTCAGGTTGATAAAAATACATCTAATGTAAGTAAAAGTAAGTAGCCTAGAAACGTTTTCACTGCTTGTGTCTCTCTCTCTCTCATTCTGTTTAATCCATCCACCTAAATAAAATCTCCAAAATATCTGTAATACATCTGTAGGATCTCTGGTTATGTTTCTTGTTAGAAGCTACCAAAGTTTGGTGATAACCATTTCTAGTTTCTATTTCCCAAGTTGCTCTGAAAGTGTTTGTGCTTTGCAATTGTTACAAAAATAGTTAGCATCAACCTTTCTAATCTCATTCATATTATCCATAAGCTAACTTAATTCCCTTCAGTACTTTGCAGTTATTCTCTTCTTGTTCTGCTATCAGATTTATTTATGTATTTATTTGTTTGTTTACCAGGGTAGTGCACTGATCTCAGTGGTCCATTTATTTACAGGCACAGTCCAGGTGAATAGAATCACATAAAGAATGAACAAAACATCTTTACAGATACAGGGATATGCTAAATGACAAATGTATACATATTTACAGATGCAAGAATATGCTACAACATTTAGTTAAGAAGTAGTTTACAGTGTCAAAACATGAATGTAAACATGGAATTATGTTTAGCAGAGCTTTATGGATAAGATGCAACCATAATGACCACAATGACATATACTACAGAGATACAGCTTATTATATAGAGAAGAATGAAGAAATTAGAAGAGGCAAGGGGAATAGTTACAGGAAAGGATACCATGGGGAGAAGACAGAGAAATTGAAAGAGGCATGCAGAGGGAAGAGAAGTAGAAAGGAGAAGTGTGAGAGAGATGCAAAGAGAAGAGGAATGTAGGATGAATGAGAGGCAGTATTCCTTTGCTTATGGCAGCTTTGGATGGCTCGAGAGGTGATTGCTTGTCTGCATGTGTTTTGAATGTGTAGTTGAAAGTTATGTAATTGGCCTACCCAAATGCCAAGGTATCTGAAAGAAGTAGTAATTTCTATGGTGCTATTCTTAACATCTGTAATATTAAAGAAGCTGGGTGCTTTAGCTCTTTTTTGGTTGATTCCATATAGCATTGCTTTTGTTTTTGAGGAGTTATATATAGGTTTCTAGCCTATTAGCCACTAGTGGAGGGTTTGGAGGTAATCTTGGAGCCGAGTTTGTATAATAGAGTGGGATTTGTTTGATCTGTAGATGACTCTGTCATCTGCATAAAGAATTAGTGGTATCTGAGGATAAGCAGGTAGGAGTTTGTTGATAAATATGGAAAATAACACGGGGGCTAAAGTTTAACCCTGGGGGGACTCCTTTCATAAGAGGAGCTGTTTCAGAGGTGTGGTGGTGCTTACTTTTACACTGAAGTATCTGTTGGTAAATAAGTCTACAAACCAAGGTTTTGCATTGTCACTAATGCATATTTCAGTTAATTTGTCAAATACCAAGTTATGGTCAGTTAGATCAAAGGCTTTTCTGAGGTCAATAAAGGCAGCTCTTGTCAGGTTGCCTTTGTCCATACTGAATAGGATGTCATCTGTGAGTGAGTAGAGAGCTGTTACGATGCTGCATCTAGACCAGAATCCATATTGCTTCCTTGATAGAAAATGGTGTTGATATAAATAAGCAGTAATCGGTTAGATATATTTTTTCTAGTATTTTACCTAAAGGGGGATGTATTGAGATAGGGACAGTATTGTGAAGCAGTAGATGGCTTGGCTTTGGAATAGGAGTGGTCATAGCTGTTTGCCATATCTGAGGCATAATCTTATTAATTAAGCAGATGTTGTATATGTGAGGAGATTTGGGACAGACAGGAAGAAGGTAAGAGGAAGCGAGGTTGTCCAGCAAAGAGGTGGATGGATTGTGTGAAAGAAGATCTGCGGCAGTCAGGCATGAGTGTTAAAGAAGGCAGGAGAGTGGCACTGAATCGAGAGTTGGCGACAGATGTTCTTCATCTCACATTGCTGCAGTCCTTACACTTGGGTAGTCCGCTGTCCTCGGTCGGCCCGAATATCAAAGTAATAGGCTGACGTCGGTCAAGGCGCCTAAGACTGACATCAGGACGTCAGGGTACAAATGCGCATGACCGACGTCATATCCTCAGTCTTTTTTGCCGCATGGTCCGATGCAGAAGCAGCGTTGCAAGTGCCGTTCGGCGTTCTGAAATTTTTCGAATTCGGAGTTTCAGACCGAGTCAAAGTTGGCTAAGTACCCGTTGGGAATATTTTAGTTTTTTCTTGCCTCAGTGGTTTACCGGATGTCAGAAAAAGTGAATAACTGTATTTCTTGTGGGAAGCAGATACCGCATAGAGATTATCATACTTTGTGTATTCCTTGTTTGGGGCCTGAGCACGACGTTGTTGGGTGTCGCTTTTGTGCTAGGTTCAATAAGCGCACTATTAAGCGAAGGTTAGATTGTGCCAGGTTGGTCTTCGGGAAGCGGTGCAATTATAATATGCCGTCGGATGCTCCGACGCCTGCTTCTTCGAAGAAGCGCAAAGACAAAGCAGCTAAACCCAGGCAAGAAGAGTCGTCCGTACCGGACGCCGGTTCTTTAGAGGCGTCAGTGGAACCGGTGGTTCCGCCGGAGGCTTCTCTGGAGTCCCAGGGGGAGACCTTAATATTGCAGGATGTGGCCTCTCAGGAGGAGGCCTCTATAATTGATAATTTATTATAAGTACATGGGTGTTCTATATAATATGGGAAGATTAACTAGATTCTAGGTATGAATACATTGCCAGATGGAGATGTTAGAACACATCAATAATTAATCGTATTTTTGTATTCATTGGGTGGTCATCTATCTTGTCAAGGACGGATATATAATAGTTGTAATGTTTATGCTGAACAAATGTGAAAGCATTTATGTTCAGGCAGTTTTCCATATTATTGTTGATCTACCTTGTACACTATGTTCATCACTTTTGTTGCCCACTACCAATCTCTGTGTATATATATATATTTTTATATATAAATAACTTAATCTGTCCAACATATGTTCCCTTATGACATAGCATGTTTGAGTCCTTTGAATGTTAGTATCTGATATTTTTACCTATGGTTCCTCTAACCAAGAACTGCTGAATAGCATGTGATAGTGGTTCATCCAATATGGGATTACTAAAACCAACAATAAGTATTAATATATTGTCTTATGGACAAGTTAGAATACACTAAGAACTTGTTTAGTTTCATGTATTCACCTGGTGGTTATTTTTCCTGTGATGGATGGACATTACCTGAATATATATATTCATTTTTATTGCATAACTATATGACTTACTCTAAGTGCCCTTAAAACATGTTTTATAAGCATTTTTCAAACTTATTAGTATTCATGAGCTCAACTTTTTGATTGGCTCTTGATATGTATTTAAAGGATGATGCAAATGAACTTGATGATACTGTTTTACACTGAAGAAGGCTGTTGGCCGAAACTAGTCTGTTATATTCATCAGTATTTAATAAATATATTGAACTCTGTGCTGCTTTGCTGGTCTATTTGGAGCTTTCTACTTGGTTTGGACCGTGCATCCCCTCGTGCACAGGACTTGGTTCATTCGTTTGTTCACTCTGTGCTGGGGACCTCAGCCTGTTCCTGGCTGAAGGACTTTGGTGGTAACATTTTGTGTTTATCTGCCTTTAGCTCACTTGTTTGTTTTTTACAGTGAGCTGGCAGTGAATTGGTTTATATGAGCTTGTTTCAAGCAGTTAACAAGTCTGTTGGACTTTTTTTCATTTGAATTGAGGAGCGTTGAGTGGTAGGAGGGTGTTTATTCTTCATATGGCCATATCGATCATTTAACCTTGCAATTTTTCCTTTTTGGATGTGTCTATATATGTTTTCTACGTTGTGGGCCAGGCCAACTATCTGAGGAACTACTGACTTTGGATATTTTAAAACACCGAACTGTTGTGTTACTTTTTTTCACGTAATTCAAACCCTTATGTGTGTATCATGTTGGGGGCAAACACGCTATAGCGCTTGTGGATTGGAACATTTTGTGTAAAGACAGCGACGTCCATTCGGAAGACTTTTGGATCTGGGACTTGGTGATTTGCATAACCAGAAGGGACAATTGTATTGTGGACTAATCTTGTGTTTAATACATGGTTTGGTTACGTTGCCTGTCATCTATTATCTGTATGTGATTGTGTATTGACTGTGTAACAACAATATAGGGTTTGGTAGTAATATCATGTGTATGTAATATTTTGGGGATTACTACGGCACAGTGATTGGGGATCGGAACACTCTGCATATAGATAGCGACGGCCATTTGGAAACCTTTTGGAGGCCTTATTTTATATTTGGAATTCTGATATGTATAACCATCAGGGACAAATGTACTAAGGATGCTTTTGTGTATATCACATTGTCTAGTGAAATTTTTGCCTATTCATGAGTAACATTTGGTTGAGCAATGAATATCTAACAATATTGGGTATGGAAGTAATATTTTTGTTTGGCAGCTGGTTATAAGATTATTGTAATTTAGGGACGCATTTAACTACTATTTAAATTATAACTGATATTTTACCGTGCTTGTGCATTTGGTCTATACATTTATACGAACTGTTTTGCTTTGGTGAAATGAGGTCGTAGTTTAAAATGGACACTGGAAATATGCAGGGCATATAGAAACGGCGTGGAAATTCAGTGTTGTGACATGTGCCGTGTGCAATTTTGATACATGAGCATATTGGGATGTATTAAACGTGTATTGGTTGATTATTTTACTTGCGACTGTGTTCGGACCTATAGGCCTGTGTCTATGGGAAGTGCCCTCAATATATTTGTTATATTTGGGTGCACTAGGTTGCTAGTTATTAAACTGGTCTGGGATATATGTTGGGCTTATCAAGACCCTACAACAGTTTAGTATTTTTTTGGCATAATCCTATGCAGGTATTTTTTATTGGAAGATAATAATAAATGGTGGCCTGCAGGACTGGGATTTGGGAATGAGACACTGAGCAGGGGAATAACAACTTTAATATTCACATAAACCATATATGTGGGGATATAACTAGTACTATGATCCCTATTTTAAGGAATCTGATATAACCAGTTGCTTGATGGAATGTTTTGAATCATAATGACTATAATACCATAATTGTTATTTTTGGTTAAGGGAAGTACTATATACTAACTACCTTAGCTTGGGACTGCATATGATAACACATCCTATTGGATTACAAACAATATACGTATTATGGTCATGTGGTATATACTAGGCACTGGATATATATATAACAGTTTGTTCTACTGTAGTGAATACACAAGCCCCCTTTTTTTCATTCTATGCTGTTATCAGTAAACAGCTTGTGAATGGAATTCATATATATCTTATAACGACTATTTTTTGAATGAAGACATCAGTGTGGTCCCTCAATATTTGGTTCTTAGTAGGATCAGAATGACTGTGATATACCATTATAGTTCAATCTTTAATAATTTGAAACCATAACATTTGTGTTTGGGCATTTAAGATACAAATGGAAATACCAGATACACTATTGTAACAATTCATATAGCAGTTATAGTTGTTAGCAATTACCAATTGCCAGCTTTTGTCTCCTTTTTGCATGGAATCTCTGCTGTTATCAGTAAACAGCTTGTGAATGGAAGTTATACATATCTTATAATGACTACCTAATTGAATGAAGATACCATTGTAGTCCTTGAACATTTGGCTACTAGTTAGATAGAATGGTTATGATATATTATAATAGTCCAATCTTTAGGTATTTGAAACTATAACATTTGTGTTGGGAATTTAAGATACAGATGGAAATACCAGCTATACTGTTGTAATAATTTATACAGTTGTTATAATTGTTAACAATTACCAATTGCCAGCTTTCATCCCCTTTTTGAAATGAACCACTGCTCGGTCCCCTGACCACTATTAAAAATTGAACTTTGACATCCTTAGTTTAGTGTTGTGTGTGTCCCCTGGCTATATATTTGGTACGGATATTATTATATACCGTAATAGAGTATCCAGTGACTACTGGAAGGATCTAGTTGTGATACTAGCAGTATGTTATTTGAGAAAAACTACACCGGTTGATGATTTCAAAAGTTCTTTATAAGCTTTATATTGGCTTGTTGTATTTCTGTCTGTTGTATTTTTGATCATCTGGTCTATACATCTGCACAAAACATTTTAGGGTTTTGAAAGTATGGGACCACAGTAAATATAATGCTTGGATTTCTCCTTAGTTCAGCATTACTTATAGTAAGGGATCATAGTATTTGATTGTTATGCTGGATCACGGTGATGACCTGTAGTTGATAGGTTGGCTTATTGGGGCTGATTTTGATGACCTACTGGACCCTGACTCTATTATTGAATACCCAAATCAATCAACTTAGGTTGGTTTGCTTTATCTTATATATAAGCCAATAGTGTTATACCAATATTGCCACATTTTTTCATCTTATTTTTGGATTATTACCTATTTAAGGGATTATATGGTATTGACTTCTCTTTTCTACTTCCTTGTTGTGCTTTCTGTCACCCCTGTGTTTTCTTATTAGGGATTGGTGTTTGATTTTCCACCCTATTTTGATGTCACTGGGTCTCTCAACTATCATATTATATTTTTGACTCCAAATTATATTCCTTTGTGATTTTGGTGCTCCACCAGTTTTTATTAGCAATATACTTTAACATAGTTCACAACATGGATCTAAACACCATCCTCTCTGGATTATGTGCTGATCGGCAAGATATAGCAGTATTTGGCATTGATCAATTGCCAAGCAATGATCCAGGCAGTTTGGGCCAGACATCTGTGGTTGATTGTGATATGTTTTTCCACTCAATCACAAAAGCATTTAAGACTCTTAGATCAAACATTTGGCATCTCAAGTTATTTAAAGCATATTAATATGGCTCCCAGAGGTCTAACTCAACCTCTAGTTGGGAAGCCAGACGACAAACTCAACCATGATTGGCAGGAGGCACTTCAGACAGGATCCATGACATTTGTGAACATATTGTTACAATATTATGAAAGGACAGTAGATTCCAACATACTTGAAATTAAAAATATATGTTCAGAGGCTCAAAAGTTTGAATCTTCTATTAAATATCAGGACAACATTAAAAAACTGTCCTCAGAACTGATGGAGCATGAAAAAACTTTAAAGGAACGAAAATTAAGAAGTTTCATCGTGATTTTTCTGATTATCAACGGGTAAACCTTTTGATTTTTAGATTTGATAATAATCAGGCTAAAACAGGGCCCAGTAAAGAGACCACGATCAATTCTTAAAAACAAGGGGATAGCTCATTTAGTACATCTGGTGATGAATCCTTTTGGGGGTCCAGGTGAGAGGGCTTCACCTAATAGGAAGAGAACTAACAAAATTTCCCCTTTAGAAGGGGTAAGGGACACCGGGGGGGCAGAAAGCACAGAAAGAGTGGTCACGCCGGTTTCCCTTCAAGGCCTTTTGGACAACTTTCTGAAATAGGAAATCTATCTGGAACTACCCAGAATGTGTTGAATTTATCTAAGACTATATTAACGGATGAGCAGGTTGCACTGTTGAATAAGGGTTTGAACTTTATTCCTTCTTTCTTTAGTCAAGAATACCACATAGTACAGGATTTACAAGACTTTTGTAGGATGTTAAATCTTAGGTTGTTTTTTGAGGATAACAGGTCAGAACCATCTGAGGACGCAAGTCCTCTTTCCAACCTCCTATGAGCAAACATGTATCTATTTTCATGGACTCCATTTTGAGGGATATTCACTTCCAAAACATGGGACATATTATGCTGGCTAGCAATCTTTCGGATGATGACAGGATAGCTTTGAATACCTTGTGTGACAATAAAGACATAGTTATTGTCCCTGCTGACAAGGGAGGTGCAGTTGTGGTTTGGAACACTGCGGATTATATTCAGGAAGGGCTAACTCAATTGTCAGATGTCAAGTGCTATATGTACATGTCTATAGATCCCACACCAGTATTTAAGGATGAGATTGGTTTGCAGCTGGCCTTTGAGGAAGGCATCATAAATAAGAAATGCTTGGATTCACTTAAAGTGTCGGAACCGTCCAAACAGATATTATATCTTTTACCCAAAATTCACAAGTCCTTGGAAAAACCACCGGGTAGACCCATAGTATCGGGAATAGGCTCTCTGACTGAACCCCTATCAGCCTTCCTCACTAAATATCTTAAACCTCTGTTGGGACACATCAGATCTAGATTGCAGGACACCACACAGTTTCTACAGTTAATTAGGGAAACCCAATTGGAACCTGAGTGGTACTTATGTACTTTGGATGTAAAATCATTATATACAAGTATACCCCATTTTACAATATTGGTTGGAAAGGGTAAACTTATATTCACTTTGATTTGTATGTCCGAGCATGTGTTAAATAAGAATGTTCTGTACTTCCAGGGCCATTTCATGGCTTATGTTGAGGAATTTATGATCTATGATACATCACATAACATCTTTCAGGTGGAAATGGATATCTGGAGACGTTATCTGGACGACTGCTGGTTGGTGTGGCGAATTTGTTGAATATCTTAATGATAATGTCTGGGGAATTGAATTTTCGGTGACATTTGATAAAAATTCTATCAACTTTTTGGATGTCACAGTATACAGGAACCCAGACAATACTCTGTCTACGAGGGTTTTCCGCAAGTATCCGCAATATAACACTCTGTTACATGCTCCCAGCTTACATCCCCGTCACACAATCAGGAGTATCCCAATATCCCAGTTTATCAACATGGAGGAATATCAATTGGCCAGTAGGGATCTCAGTCAGAGGTTTATTAATAGGGGATATGATGAATTTGATATTGTATCGGCTCAGAGTAGAGCTAATCGTCTTGTGAGGGACGACCTATTACAATATCAGAATAAAAATAAAAATCAATCCTCTTCCAATACATGTGTTAGGTTCATCACCACTTATAGCAGAAATATTAATATGATTAGAAACATCATTAATAAACATTGGAACATTTTATTGGCCAATGATTTTCTCATATAAACATGGCAAGACCTTAGGTTCCTATTTTTCACACTTTAAACATATGGCAAGTGGGGGGACTATTCACAAACAACTGACACTTCATGGTGATGAACTTATTGGGTCATTCCCCTGTGGCCATTGTGGTTCCTGTCAACATATGTTGAAATCCAAGGCGTTTACCAGTCGTAATACTAGTAAAGTTTTTGATATTAAGATCTTTGGAAACTGCAGTAGCGACTGGGTGGTGTATCTGGCGTCTTGTTACTGTGGGGGATTTTATGTTGGACAAACTTCCAGAGCCTTAAGATTTAGAATGAACGAACATCGCAGTGATATCAAAAACCACAAGGAGACCAGTGCCCTATATCAACACACATTAAAACATTCTCAAGCGAGATTCACCTTTATGGTCATTGACCGTATTTCTGGAGACAGAACAAATAAACAAGGGTGGCATGGGTTATTGGATCGGAAAGAGAAACATTGGATTATTACATTGGGGGCTTTATTTCACCCGGGACTAAATGATCATTTGTAGGGAATATATTGAGTCAGTACTAGTCCATTCAATAATAGGACACTAAGTGGGGAATTTTTATTTGTTTCCCATTTATGTGTCTTTAACATCATGAATGTTAAAACATTCTGGTTTAATATTGAACAGGGTGTTAAGATATCAAGTTATATGGACCCCTTTGTAATATTATGTCTGATATGGGCGATGGCTAAGTGTAGTTAAGAATAAATTTTCTCTTTTGTGGGAGCACAAAGGGGAGGCACTCAACTTGCTAGTAGGGTGACTGAGCATTTATGTTTGTTAGCATAATGTAAGTTGAAATTAGATGCATTGTCTTTTTTTCTTTCTATTTTTTTCTTTTTTGGTTTGTAAGTGGTGCCATTTACATATATGTACTAGAGATATACCAGCCCTTATCACTCTTTGGAAGAAATGTGTAAGCCTTTATGTTTAGGCTGTCGATGTTAGTATTGTTGATTCAATTTTTATATTGCACTCCATGTCCATTACAAGTTATGTTCAATAACTGATCTATATTGATATACATATATGGGTAAATACATCTTACCTGTCAAAAAAATGCTCCCGAAGATATAGCATGCAGGAATCCTTTGAATATCTATAATTGATATGTACTAGCCATGAGGTCGTTAACTAACATTTATTATAAGTACATGGGTGTTCTATATAATATGGGAAGATTAACTAGATTCTAGGTATGAATACATTGCCAGATGGAGATGTTAGAACACATCAATAATTAATCGTATTTTTGTATTCATTGGGTGGTCATCTATCTTGTCAAGGACGGATATATAATAGTTGTAATGTTTATGCTGAACAAATGTGAAAGCATTTATGTTCAGGCAGTTTTCCATATTATTGTTGATCTACCTTGTACACTATGTTCATCACTTTTGTTGCCCACTACCAATCTCTGTGTATATATATATATTTTTATATATAAATAACTTAATCTGTCCAACATATGTTCCCTTATGACATAGCATGTTTGAGTCCTTTGAATGTTAGTATCTGATATTTTTACCTATGGTTCCTCTAACCAAGAACTGCTGAATAGCATGTGATAGTGGTTCATCCAATATGGGATTATTAAAACCAACAATAAGTATTAATATATTGTCTTATGGACAAGTTAGAATACACTAAGAACTTGTTTAGTTTCATGTATTCACCTGGTGGTTATTTTTCCTGTGATGGATGGACATTACCTGAATATATATATTCATTTTTATTGCATAACTATATGACTTACTCTAAGTGCCCTTAAAACATGTTTTATAAGCATTTTTCAAACTTATTAGTATTCATGAGCTCAACTTTTTGATTGGCTCTTGATATGTATTTAAAGGATGATGCAAATGAACTTGATGATACTGTTTTACACTGAAGAAGGCTGTTGGCCGAAACTAGTCTGTTATATTCATCAGTATTTAATAAATATATTGAACTCTGTGCTGCTTTGCTGGTCTATTTGGAGCTCTCAGGAGGTAGGTCAGGCTGAAGGGGCTTCTCAGGTTACTGTACTCCCCTCCCTTCCTAGGGTGGTTAGGCCCTCTCCTTCTGTTTCCAAGGCTTCTCCCAGAGGCAGGCCAGGTTTAGCTTCTGTTGGTGTCACTCCTAGTTCAACAGGATCTGTGCCCAAGAAGCACATGCTTAAAATGGCAGAAGATTTAATTACTTTGATTAGAGGTTCTTTGCCCCCTCCTGATAAGAGGCCTAGGGTGGAACCAGAGTTGGGGAGTTTTGAGCAGGCTTCGGATGTTTCAGAGTCTTCGGCTGAAGACTTGCAGGAGTACTCTCCTTATTCTGATTCTGATGCAGATGATTCCACTCCTCCTGCTTCGCCTCCAGAGGATTTCGCTTTTCCAGAGACTCTTCATTCCATGAGGGAACATTTTAAGTGGGAAGGTCAGGACTTCTCTGATTCCAGGAAAAGGCTTAGGGAATTTTGCTTTTACCCCAGCATAGGCCTTTGGCTATACCACCTGTTCTGGATGTTGTGGAAGATGTGTTTGCAGAGGCTTCACTTAATCCTGATTCTTTGCCTCCTGCTCCTGTTAAACCGGATAGGTATTACAGGGTGCCTGAGGCTCATAAATATCTTTATAAGAGTCCTAGGGCGGACCCAGAAACTGTTAGTCAGGGACCGAAGGGTGTCAAGGCCTCTGTTGTAAAAAATCCGGTTCCTCCAGATAAAGAGGCCAGAGCTTTGGATAGATGGGGAAAGAAAGTCTATACTTCTTCCACCTTAGCTATGAGGGCTTTGAATTGCCAGTTTCACATGTTGAAATATCAAAACTATCTTCTTTCTCAATTGAAGTCTAAGGTAGATGCTCTGGCGGAAGGCATTGAGTGTAAAGAATTACAAGATTTGGTGCATGTCTTGGAACAGGTGGGTAAGCATTCTTTGCAATGTGGTTTTGATGCTGTACAGGCCTCGTCTAGGGTGGCTGCCACTGGTTCAGTTCTTCGCAGGCACGCCTGGCTGAGGGATCAGAATTTATCTGACCATGTTAAGACAAGGATTTTGGATGCTCCTTTACAGTCTGATGTGTTGTTTGGTTCACCTGTGGAGTCAGTCTTGAAGAAAATGGAAGACAAGGCTAAGTCTATGCAGGCTGTTAAGGATTTTTTGCAAGTTCAGCCTCCGAAGTTTAGTAGGAATTGGCCTGCTAAGGGGTGGACGTATCCTTCTTATGATTCTCAGTCTAGGGGTAGATCTAGACGTGGTAGGGGTAGAGCTCAGAGTTCCTTCAGACCCAGAACAGGGAGTTCACCTGCACAATCTTCGGGTGAGGGCAGGGGCCAGTCCTTTCGTAAACAGGCCCAATGACCTACCTTTTCAGCTGCCAGATCCTTCTTGCCTGGCAGCACCTTTGGGAGGAAGGTTGGCACTCTTCAAGGAAAATTGGAGTTTGATTACCCAAGACAGATGGGTATTGGATATCATTCACCAAGGTTACAAGTTTTATTTCCATACCTTGCCTCCTTTCAAAGGCATGCCGGACGTTCCTCCTCAGCAAAGACTAGAGGCTCACAAACAAATTTCTCTGCTACTTCAAATAGGGGCCATACAACCGGTCCCTCTGCCAGAAGTGGGCCTAGGATTTTATTCTCGCCTGTTCCTAGTACCAAAGAAGGGGAACACGTGGAGACCAATTTTGGATTTATCTATCCTCAACACATATCTGGACATTCCCAAGTTCAAAATGTTGACGTTACAACAGCTTTTACCTTTGCTGGGCAAAGATCACTGGATGGTGACTCTGGATCTCAAGGAGGCTTACCTTCATGTTCCTATCAGGCTCAGTTGCAGGAAGTATCTGCGTTTTCGGGCTGGGACTTCTCATTATCAGTTCTCTGCATTGCCCTTTGGCTTATCTACTGCCCAGAGTGTTCACGAAGGTTCTGGCTCCAGTGATAGCTTTCTTCAGGCTAAGAGGAATACAGATCTATCCTTATTTGGACGATTGCCTGATTCTGGCCCAAGAAAAGGACGAACTTCTTCATCATTTACAGTATGTGATAGCAGTGCTAAGATGCCTGGGGTATTCTGTGAGCGAAATAAAGTCCAGTCTAGTACCCTCTCAGGACATGTGCTTTCTGGGTGTGAGACTGAATACAGCATCCCAGATGGCCTTTTGACCCCGGACAAACAAAAGAATCTTTCTCTGTACTTCCATCAATTGTCTCATCAGTCCAGGCTGACTGCAAGGACAGTCCTTCAAGCCTTGGGGTTCATGGCATCTTGTATTCTGGTGCTTCCCAATGCCAAACTGCATATGAGGAAGCTACAATGGTATCTCAAAAATGTATGGACACAGCACTGCCAAGATATGGACACTGTCATTCAGATAATACCTTGCATTCAAAAGGAATTATTGTGGTGGGCTCAGGAATGTCACCTAAACAAGGGACTCTCTGTGACCCGGCCAGAGGCGAGTCAGATTCTAACGACAGATGCCTCAGACAAAGCTTGGGGAGCTCATCTAAATGGAAAGTGGGTACAAGACACGTGGCCTGCCAGACTTCAACATCTGCATATCAACCTGAAGGAGATGTTAGCAGTCCAATTTGCATTAATAGCTTTCAAGGATTTACTTCTTCCAGGGCAGGTGTTGGTTCTAACAGACAACACAACTGTCATGTGGTACATCAACAAGCAAGGGGAACGATTCTTATCCTCTATGCAGACAAGCAATGATTTTGTGGGAGACTGCTCTCAGTTTACAGCTAAATCTTCAGGCAAGGTTTCTGCCGGGAGCACAGAACTCCTTAGCAGATGTGTTGAGCAGACAGATTATGGATCCCCACGAGTGGAAATTGGATCCTCATGTATTTCAGAAATTGACAGTGTTATGGGGAACTCCAGACATAGATCTGTTCGCTTCTCCACTAAACTTCCAGCTGCCAAAGTTTTGCACAAAAAGGTTTCATCCCACAGCTTGGAAAGTGGATGCTCTTTCATTCAATTGGAGCAATCTTCATGTATATGCCTTTCCACCTCTGCCTCTCCTCCCAAAGGTACTCCTGAAGGTCAGACAGGACAAGCCAAAGATGATTTTAATAGCTCCAGATTGGCCTCGACAGCACTGGTACCCATTACTGAGAAGTCTGGTACGGAGCCTCCATGGCCTTTGCCTTCGATTCCACACCTGCTGTCTCAGGAGAACAGTCATGTACTCAATGTCAAACTTCACTCTCTTCATCTAACAGCCTGGCATATTCTGTTTTAAACCCTGGAGGGTCTCAGCTTCCTCAGCAAGTTTTGAATGTTATTTTGGAGGCCAGAAGGCCTAGTACAAGGAAAGTGTACGCAGATAAATGGAAGAGATTTTTATTTTGGAGTACAGCAAAGGAATTTGATGTTTCTCAGCCTAATTTAAGTGTGGCTCTTCAATATCTTACTGAGTTACTGGACAAAGGTTTGTCCTTCTCTTCTATTAAGGTTCATGCTGCAGCAATTTCTGCTCACTATGACTGTGACCCACCATTGTTTTCTCATCCTTTGTTTAAGCAATTCCTTAGAGGGCAAAGAATATAAGACCCCCACGTAGAGCTCCTACTCCTGCTTGGGATCTCAATTTTGTGTTGGAGAAACTCACTCTACAACCTTTTGAGCCTGCAGCTACTGCCGAGTTGAAATATTTATCATGGAAGACTGCTTTTTTGTTGGCCATTACCTCTGCGAGAAGGGTTTCTGAATTACAGGCCCTTATGGCAGTTGAGCCTTTCTTAATTTTCCATAAGGATAGGGTATCTTTGCGTACTAATCCTTCCTTTATGCCTAAAGTGGTTTCTAGTGTGGCTTTAAACCAAACTATTCATTTGCCTACTTTTTATGCAAACCCCCAAAATAAAGGGGAAAAGATTTTGCACACTTTGGATATACACAGGCAGTTGCGATATTATTTGAGCAGGACTAAAGGATTCAGGCAGTCTCAGCAGTTATTTGTTTCTTTTGCTTTGGGTTCTCAGGGCAAGCCTGTGTCAAAACAAACTATTTCTAAGTGGATTGGGTTTTGTATTGCTTTCTGTTATTCCCATCATGGGAAGGAAATTCCAGCTGGGATTAGGCCTCATTCCACTAGGGCTACTGCCACTTCTACAGCTTTTTTGAGGGGGGTGGCAACTAAAGATATTTTGGAGGCAGCTATTTGGAGTTCAGTGCATACTTTCTCTAAGCATTACCACCTTCCACTTTACTCTAAATCTAGGGCTGGTTTTGCCACTGCAATTTTACAGGGCATGTTGGCAGCTCCTACTGCTTTATAGTTTTGCCATCCTCCCTTACCTCTGCTTTGGGATTCTACCCAAGTGTAAGGACTGCAGCAATGTGAGATGAAGAACATAGTACAGTTTTGTACCTACCATAAATGTAGATGTTCGAAGATCCACATTGCTGCAGTCCAATTTACCCTCCCTCCTTCCCCTCTGTAGTTAGAGGCAGTTGTGTGGTTTGGGTTGTGAATATTGTGGATAGTGTATATATTGTACATATGATTAGTGCAAGGGTGGTTGGTTGTTTTTTGCTGTCTTTGGGTTTGGACCTTTCCTTTTAGGGTCTTCTGACATCTGGGGCATGCGCATTTGTACCCTGACGTCCTGATGTCAGTCTTAGGCGCCTTGACCGACGTCAGCCTATTACTTTGATATTCGGGCCGACCGAGGACAGCGGACTACCCAAGTGTAAGGACTGCAGCAATGTGGATCTTCGAACATCTACATTTATGGTAGGTACAAAACTGTACTTTAATACAATACCCCGACCCCATGTAAATGGGAAAAAGGGGATGATGATGATGATGTATATGTGAGTGAGAGGGTCTGAGATGAAGTCCTTTCAAAGATGAATGAACCAGGGGGTTAGATTATCTGTGCCTGGGGGAGTTGCTATTTGCATTTGGTCCAGTTGTGTTTCAGTCTCATTAGATCTAATCTTTTTGAAGTGGAATAGTGAAATGTTAAGGAGAGAAGGTGGTGGCTGTGAGGGTAGTAGGTTTGTTAATGTATGGCAGGTTGATGAACATATTGAGGAAGTCAGTGGATTAGAGTTTGTATGTGGTGGTGTTAGAGAGGGGTTCAGGGGAGTGGAGTCGTGTTGCATTTTTTGATCAGTCAGCAGCTTGGTTTCTCTCCAGAAACTTTTAAGTTTGGCTAAGACTGAGATTTGTTTCTTTTGGCAGTGGTTATTTTTGTGTCGTGCCTGAAGATGGATTGATTGGCTTTCCATTTGTTCCATGTTTCATCATGTAATTTGAGGAGGTGTTTGAATTCATTAAATACTCATAATACTAGTTGCAAGCATTATACATCACTTATAATCTACCCAATCAGTCAGCCAAACATTACATAGTGCATTCAAGTCATTCCTTCATTTAAATCTCATTCCTCCCCTGCATGTATTATTCCCACAATTCCTATTTTTCCTTTGTAATTTGCTCATATCCTTTTTTAAAGACGTGATTTGAGGAGGTGTTTGAATTCATTAGATACCCAGTCATGTTTGTGAGGTTGAACTAGTCTTTGAACTAAGGAAAAGAGTTTGTTTTGCAGATGTAGTAGGGTATTTTTTAACAAGAAACATTTTTTATTAAAAATATTATCACTTATGACATAGGCAATCATACATTTATATAAATAAAAACAAACCATATTGACATAATCCCAGCTGCAAGCATTTTACATCACAAACCATATTGACATAATTCTAGTTGCAGACATTATACATTACTTATAATCTACATTGTCAGCCAAACATTACATAGCGCATTCAGGTCCTGCCTTCATTTAAACCTCATTCCTCCCTTGTATGTATTGTTCCCACAATTCCTGTTTTTTTCCTGTGTAATTTGCTCATATCCTTTTGTAAAGATCACAGTTTGAGTTGTTTTATCTCTTACTATATTCACAACTTCTATTACAGTTGGTTTAGACATTGATTTTCATTTTCTAGTAATTGCTTTTTTGGAAGCCACCATAATTAGACTCGGCAAGGCCTTACTATGTCTAGGCAATTCTAATTCTGTATCATAGCTCAGAAAAATAATTTCCCTAGTTACACCAATTTGCTCACCCAGCATCTCCAACAGAGTAGTCTGCAGAGAATCTTTAAAGTCTGCCAACTCGTTACACTCCCAGAACATATGACCCAATGACCTCCTTCTTCCCCATCACACCTCCAACATTTCCTGTCTACCTGTGGAAAAATTCTCTGGAGTCTGCTTGGGGTATAAAAATATCTAAACGTTTCCAAGCAAAAATCATAAATCTTCTAGATTTTGTTGCATATTTGGGAGATGTACATATATCCCCCATTGCTTCTTTGTAAATTTCTTATCCAATCTCTTTCCAATCCTTTCTAACCACCTCTGATCACTTCTTATATTTATCATGCACTATTTTGTATGCTGTACTACTTATTCCTTTTTTAACATCGGCTTCTATTCTAGATTCTACTAAAAGCTCTACTAGTGCTGTTTTTTTGTTTAGGATCCCCCTATTTCATTTTCTTTCCCTATACTCTGATATAAATCCTTGATAGGGAAGGCAATCTTGGCATATTCCCATTCTGTTACTTTCCCCTCTCTATTTATTTGCGCCCAATACCTTGGCTCCTTTGCCATTTTTCTCCAATAAATTCCAGCCCCCTCTTGCTGTTTTTTTTTTGTTTAGGACCCCCCTATTTCTTTTTCTTTCCCTGTACTCTGATATAAATCCTTGATAGGGAAGGCAATCTTGGCATCTTCCCATTCTCTTGCCTTCCCCTGTTTATTTGCTCCCAATACCTTGGTTCCTTTGCCATTTTTCTCCAATAAATTCCAGCCCCCTCTTGCCTATTGTCTGTATCCCTAATTGCAGTCAATCTCCTTTCTCCATTCCCATGTTGACTTAGTTCATAGAGTACTTGCTGCTACTTTATGAGCATGATTACTGTTATTCTCCTTAAAGATGTGCATCCATAATCCCAGTCTCTCCTTCTTTCTTGATCATCCACCCTGTATCATCCTCATCCCTTTTAGCTTTGAATTATAGGGGTTCGGGCCGATCCTCGCTCCCGTGGCCTCTTGCAAGCTTCTGCATCGAGAAAAAGCTCGAGACATCTAATACCCACAATCCCCCTCCCTTTACCTCAGATCTTGGTTCCGTAATTCATTGGTACCGTTAACCCTTTTATCGGTATTTTTTATACCGGATTTGACATTTACCTGATTGTGATTACCTGATTGTGACTAATTTTTTTTTTTTGACTGTGTATTGTGTATTACTACCAACAATGAGGAAGGCAAACTCTTTCAGTGGGAGGTCATGACAGATGGCGGCGGGGAAAACTAATGGACAGGTCTTTTGAAACCAGCTTTCCAAGGGCTTTTGATGCTCTGACCAGGCACGCCATATTGAGGTCGGCTCGCTCTTCGTTCCTTCACCCCGCTCTTCCTCTAAACTTTCGGAGATTGTGGAGCCCTGGAAGTCCCCCGTGTAGAGTTTCGGTCTGTTCCCTCACACTCGTGGAACATCCGATTACCCGTCTCGGGCCGACGCGGTCTCTTTGGTCGGGGGGGAGGGTCTGGGCGTCACAGATGTCGTCTTTTCAGACTCTTTGGAGATCCTGTTCCCCTTCTGAGGATGAGTCAGTTCTGCTGAAGGCATTTGGGTGCTCGCCCTTCCTCCTCCTGGGTCCTCCGCCCTTGACGAACCTAATGGAACTTATTGCTGCGAAGGGCAGGGGGGACTCACCTGACACCTGTCAAGTACATCACAGCATCTCAGGATAAGTCCTACCTTACTTAAAGGTTCCAGTAGGGCCTATGGTGGTGGTGGCCCGCACAAAGAAAAGATGAGTCTTCTTCGTCTGTCCATCCTGCTAATAAAAGATTCTAGGACGATGGATATGGGAGGGGATATTTTTTTAGTTTTTTTTTTTCAGGGTTTTCCACCCCCAGACAGACCGTACCCAAAGGGCAACAAGCAAAAAATGTGGTTTCGGAAACAAAATCAAGGGTCACCCCTTCCTATCCTATCCCATTCCAAAAGAAAGACCCAGATGCCGCCCCCCCTTCTCAGGTAGCAGCTTTAGAAATTTCAAAAAGATGTTAGAAAAGAAAAATCATCCAGCCAGGCCCAGCCAGACCAGGAGGATACTCAACTTTCTCAAGGTTCTTTTTTCCAAAAAACAACATTTCTACAGAAGGGCGAGTGGATGTGATGAATAGATCTAGGGATGCATACTACCACATCAAAAAATGGGGGGCATCCATCCAGAGATTATTTGCGCCGGCTGGGGAGAGTCACGAAGTCCCCAGGGGCCTGGTTTTTTCTGATTGGCCCCACTCCTCTCCTCGCATTTCCCTCCATCCTCTCCTCTGATAATTCTCCAGAAAGCCAGGAAACCAGGACACAGGATAATTCCTTTTGCCTCATTTCTCTCGTCAAATTTGGTTTCCTTCCTGGATTCTGGACCCAGAGCGGATCTGTTGCTCACTCGGTCAGGGGTTCCCCCCCATCCTGCGCTTCTATCATCTAGCATAGCTGCTTGCCTCAATTCCTTCCAAGCAAACTCTCTCTCTTCTCTCTTAGTGTCACAGATATATTATGTGGAAGAGTGTGGAGCTCCTATCATGGCTAGTTTCTCTTGAACCAATTCATCCTTCCTCCTAAAGTGTGTTCTATTTAAAACAAAAGATCACAGGAAACAGATCAACTCTTTTGTGGCTTTTTGATAGCAGCAGAAAAGGACTTGTGCAGTTAAAAGAACTCTTTCAAAGTGGTTAAACAAACCCAAGGGACATTCCACAAGATCAATATTTCTAGGGACAGGGCAACCTTTGCTTCTTAGATTGTCTCAGCTTCTTCCGATGCAGAGCTTTTAAGAGATCCGGCATCGGAGCCGAGGGATCCCCCCTTTCTGCTTGCGCTATGTATAGGAGCCTTGACTATGTAGCTCTGAAATATCCCTTCAAATCAGGTAATCCTAATCCGCCTTGTTCTATTGGAAGAATCAGCTTTTCCTAGTTGACTCTTGCCATCTTCCCCTCCCAGATAAAATCCTTTAGCTCTTTATTAATTACTAGCCAGAACTTCTCTGGTTGATAAAAATATGCCTGACCTGTGTATAAGACTACGGGGACTAAAAACATTTTAACTGCTTTTATCTTACTAACCATATCCATATAAAAGAGCTTCCAGTTTCTCAGTTTTTGTATCATCTTTTCAGTCTCGTTCCACATTTTCGTAGTTGCCACACTGGAATCATCTTTAATCCATACTCCTAAATACTTCATTTTATCATGACCCTATGTTGTTGTTGTTGTGTCTTTCGGCTTTTCCCGGTTAGGGGTCACCACAGCGGAACTCCGGTCCGCTAATGATTGGCAGTAGATTTTTTTAAGTGCAGAGTTGCCAGCCCTGACGCACAACCTTCAATGAAGGTACGCCCATTCACGCATGCCTCCACGCAGAAGACGCTCTAGCTGAGAATCGAACCGGACAGCATCTTACTGTGAGGCGACAACGCTACCGCAGTACCACCACCGCGGTATTTTATCATGTCCCTATAAATATGGCTATTGCTGAACTAATTCATGTGTGAGTACATAATTTACCGCTATTGTCTTTGTTTTAGCTTCATTAATTTCGTATCCCAAAAAGATATGAAACTGTCTCAAAATGTTCCACAACACTGCAATGTCCTTTTCTGGTTTTGTCAAGTATAAAATAATATCATCTGCAAATAGAGACAGTTTTTCTTGAATACCATACCAGTTATATCCTTGAATTTTTCTGAGTCCCTTACTTTCTTTGCCAGTGGTTCTTAAAATAATGCAAATAACAAAGAGGAGACCCCTGCCTAGTTCCTATGCTCAAGCAGAAATAATCAGAGAGGACTCCTCTCACTTTAAATTTTGCCTCTGGTCCCTCATATATCCTCCTAATCAACCTTATAATTTTATCAGGAAATGCAAATGCTTCCATTGGCCTGCTCATAAAGTCCCAGCTTACGTTATCAAATTCTTTCTCTACGTCAAGACCCACCAATAACAGTGGTATTTTCTTACATTCAGCTTCTTTCTGAACCATCAGTGTTCTGTTAATGTTGTCAAATGTTTGCCTCCCCTCCACAAAACCACATTAATCCACGTCTATCAATTTTGGCATCACTTTTGCCATTCTATTAGCTATTATAGACATAAACAGTCTATAATCATAGTTTAGTATTGAAATGGGCCTGTATTAAGCTGGATCTGATGGATCTTTACCCTCTTTAAGTATTACAGCTACCACCACTTTCTTCCAGGATGTTGGCATTTCTTCTCCTCTTAAAATATTGTTAAACAAAACCTTGCAGATCATTATCAGTTTTTTCTGTAGTAGCTTCCAAACTTCTACAGGACTGCCATCTATTCCTGGAGACTTTCCTGTATATTTATTATATATAGGTTCCAAGGTGTGTACTAGGCTAATGGCCCTGGAGCCTTTACTAGCCTAGCCCATAGGATTAACCTAGCATCGTGCCACCCGACCTTAGTTCCCAGTGCCTCTGTCAAGTAAAACCACTGGAGTGATCCCTAGGGTGAATTTTCTATTTCCCATCCACTCATCAAGATTTCTTTTGAAGAGTGCAGTGATCACCATTTTTATCTCACCTCCTCCTGTCCTGTTAGTAATTGAGCCTCATCTACCTGTAACCTTGGCATATTTAATTCTTTCATAAATATTTCCATTTGTACCTTGTCTTTCTCTGCTTTATAGAGACTTTCATAGAATTTCTGAAATAGTTCTTATATCTTTACAGGATCTCTTGTTAGCTTCTTTGTTATACGCTCCCTAAGCTTGGCGACAGCACTTTCTACTTTTTGTTGCCTGAGTCATTGTGCTAAATATTTTTTGTGCTCTAGAGTTATTAACAAAAAACAATTGCTTAACAGCAATCTTTCTAAACTCATGCATATTATTGAGGTAATCCCTTATTTTCTGTTTAGTATTCTGCAGATGTTCTTCGTGTTTTACTGTTGCAGTCATCACATTTGGGTTATCTGCTTATAGTAGCCCTCAGTCGGCCTGATTATCAAAGTCTTGGGTCCTGCGTCGGTTGCTGTCTCATCTTCCATGATGTCAGGTAGTCAGGGGTATAAAGCATGCTGCAGATGCCATTTTATCAGTCTTTCTTGCCGTGCGATGCCCGAAGCAGAAGCAGTTCGCAAGTGCCAGTTGACCGACTCCTGACATTTTCATTTTCGAGTTTCAGAACTGAAGTCTTCAACTAAATGAAGTATCCCCTTGGAGAAACTTTTTCTTGCTCTAAACCAATGTCAGTAAAAGTCAATAATTGTATTTCTTGTGGAAAGCAAATACCTCATAAAGATTTTCATTCGTACTGTATTCCTTGCCTAGGTCCTGACCATGACGTACCTCGCTGTCGGTTTTGTGCCCATTTAAACCACAAACTATTCGTCATCTATATATTTACACTTCTAAATATTTTGGTACTCAGTTTAATTACCCAGATATGGCTTCGGTAAGCCACCCGACTACAGACATTCCAAAAAAACGCAAAGATAAAGATAGAGACAGACTGCTTTGGTCCAAAGCTGCCGACAACTCTTCTCCTAAGCTAGTCGCCAGCTCGCCAGTACTCAGCGAGGTGCTTTCGCAGCCCCTGATACCCGTTACTTCAGATTCGCAGGCCTCTACTGAGACCCATTCGGAGTCCGGTATGCCGTGAGATGCTTCAGCTGTGGAACCTGCAGATGTCTGTGCCTTGGTTTGGTCCAGAGCCGCTGTGCAGGCACCAGCTTCTTAGGGTGTATTCAGGCCTACTGACTTGCATATTAAACCGATGCCATCTTCTTCTTCAAGGCCTAAAACTCGATCTGTACTTAAAAAAACGACGCCCAGACCGCATGGTCAGGCCCCTATGCCTAAAAAACAAATGATAAGAATGGCTGAGGACCTTATTACTCTAATCAGGGGAAGCCACCCTTCCCCCTCTAAGAGACCTAGGACTGATTTTCCTTCTGATTCTTCTGATCAGGATTCTGAAATTTCTATTTTTTCTGATGACCAGGATTTGCCCTTATCTACCTATGAGGATTCTGATGCAGAGGACTCCATTCCCTCTGCTTCCCCTCCAGAGGATTTCTCTTTTGGTGAAACCTTGCATACTCTTAGGGAGCATTTCCGCTGGGAAAGCCAGGATTACTCTGACTCCAAAAAGAGGCTTAGGGAATTCTTACTACTGCCTCAACACAGGCCTTTAGCTATCCCTCCTGTACTTGACATTGTAGATGATGCCTTCTTGGAATCTAGCCTGGCCCCTGACTCTTTATCTCCTGCTCCCAGAAAACCTGATAGGTATTACAGGGTACATGACTCTCACAAGTTCCTCTTTAAAAATCCTACTTTGGATCCTGAGACCATTTCATAGGGACCCAAGGGTATTAAGGCTCTTACTGCCAAAAATCCTACCCCCACTGATAGAGATTCCAGGGTACTGGATAGATGGTGAAAGGAGGTATACACTTCTGCTACTTTAGCCGTTACTGTTTAAAACTGTCAGTTTCATATGTTAAAGTATCAGCAGCATATTATTGGATTGCTTAAACAGAAAATGATGTTGATTCCTGACTGTGCTGAAAATAAAGAATTACAGGATTTAATGCATTCTGATGAACAAGTTGGAAAACATAATTTGCAATGTGGTTTTGATTCATTAGAGGCATCTTGCAGGGCTGCTGTCACTGGGTCTGTACTTTGAAGGCATGCTTGGCTTACAGAGCAATCTTTGCCAGATCATGTTAAGGCTAAATTGCTGGATGCTCCCTTAAACCAAGGCCGCCTGTTTGGCAACAAAACATAAGAAGTACGTATAAAGATGGAGGAAAAAGCTAAATGTATGCAAACTGTTAAAGATTTCCTGCAAGTGCAACCTCTCAGATTTAGTAGGCACTGGCCCACTAAGAATTGGTCCTTTGCTGCCTCTTCCACACCTTCTCAGTCCAAACCCAGAACCAGCAGAACACCCAGGCTTCAGCCCCATGGTACTCACAGTCCTAAACAGTGGGGGGCTCCCACTTCCAAAGCAGGGAATAGTAAAAACTCCCTGCTATAGTAAACTGTCTCAATGACTTAACTAAACCTTCCAAGCCCTGCTCAACTGACTGTTCCATTAGGGGGGAAAGATTGCCCTGCATGCAAAAAATTGTGAACTCATTACCCAGGACAAATGGGTTTTAAATATAGTTTCCCAAGGATACAGATTCCACTTCCACTCCTTGCCCACCCCAAATGGCTGGCCAGACCTACCCACAAATCAGTGGGCAAAGGCTCAAAAGCAAGTTCTCTCTCTTTTAAGCATCAGGGCTATTCAACCTGTCCCAGAAGAAGAATGGGGACAAGGTTTCTACTCAAGACTTTTTCTGGTACCCAGAAAAGACAATTCCTGGTGTCCTATCCTGGCTCTGTCTATCCTAAACACATTTTTGGTAATCCCAAAATTCAAGATGCTAACTCTTCATCAGCTGCTTCCCATACTAGGCAAAGATGCCTGGTTGGCAACACTGGATTTAAAAGAAGCCTACCTGCACATCCCAATAAGGGAAACTTGCAGAAGATACCTACGCTTCAGAGCAGGCTACATGCACTATCAGTTCTCTGCATCACCCTTTGGCTTATCTACTGCACCCATGGTATTCACGAAGTGCCTAGCTCCAGTCATTGCATTTTGCAGGCAAAGAAATATTCACATATACCCATACCTGGACGATTGTCTAATTCAGGCAGAAAGCCAGGACATACTATTAAATCATCCGGCATTTGTAAAGAAATTGCTAACTTCTCTGGGGTGCACCATAAACGAAAAGAAATCACATCTTGTACCCTACCAACAAGTTGTATTCCCATGAGCAAGCTTGAATACAACTTCCCAGATGGCCTACCTCACACCAGAGAAAAAAGTTCATTTGACAGCCTTCTTCAGACTACTGGCCACAAAGACCCAGCTATCTGCGGGGAAAATTCTGCACGCCCTGGGGTTCATGGCCTCCTGCATTCTACTATTTCCATATGCAAGACTGCATATGAGGAAACTACAATGGTATCTAAAAAGCCTATGGTGTCAACATTCTCAGGATCTAGAATCAATGATTCCTATCATACCTTGTCTACAGATAGAGTTCCCTTTGGTGGGCAGAGGCCTGCCACCAGAATAAGGGACTGCCATTCACTCTACCCCCTGCTGCCCAAACCCTAACAGACACATCAGACTATGCATGGGGGACTCGCTTGGCAGGGCAGTGCATTCGGGGCAAATGGAACCCAAGTCAAATGCACCTGCATATCAATCAAAAAGAAATGTTAGCTGTGCAGTATGCTCTGGTAGCCTTCAAGGACCACATTCTTCCAGGACAATTTTTGGTAAAGACCGACAACACCACTGTTATGTGGTACATAAACAAGCAGGGGGGAATCCACTCTTACCCTGTCTGCAAACTAGCTATGGCTCTGTGGAACACAGCCTTGAGCTACCAAGTGCACCTACAGGCTCAATTCTTGCCAGGAAAGCTAAACACACTGGCAAACGACCTAAGCAGAAATCTAATGGACCCACACTTGTGAAAACTGGAACCAAGGATCTTCAACATGTTGAAAAACAAATGGAGAAGCCCAGAGATAGACCTGTTTGCCTCCCCCCAGAACTACCAGTTGGACAAATTCTGCACAAGGGCTCCCCACAAACAAGCTTGGAAAGTGGATGCCCTGTCCTTCACCTGGAAAAACCTATCAGTTTATGCCTTTGCCCCTCTGTTTCTCCTCTCCAAGGTACTACTAAAGATCAAACAGGACAAACCAAGGACGATACTGATTGCACCAGACTGGCCACACCAACACTGGCACCCCCTTTTGCGCAGTGTGTCACTACTGGCACCATGGCACCTGCCTCAGACACCTGCCCTGCTGTCCCAGCAGGATGGTCAGATTCTGCACCTACAGCTTCAAACCCTGAACCTGGCAGCCTGGCTAATTACCTGATCTCTCCTTTACCATCCCTCAGTAAGCAAGTGTTGGATGTCATTCTGGAGGCAAGGAGGCCTAGTACTAGAAAATTATATGCTGAAAAATGGAAAAGATTCTGTTCCTGGTACCAAACTCAGGACATGGACACAGCAGTTCCCAATTTATCTCAGATTCTTTAATATTTAACCGAGATGCTTCACAAGGGCCTTTCCTTTTTCTCCATCAAAATTCATGCCTCAGCCATTTCAGCTCATTACAACACAGAACCACCCCTCTTCTCTCATCCACTGCTGAAGCAGTTCTTCAGAGGGGCCAAAAACTTAAGACCACCCAGGAGATCCCCTACACCAGCCTGGGACCTTAACTTTGAATTGGAAAAACTCACTCTACCTTCTTTTTGAACCAGCTGCAAATGCTGAGTTGAAATTCCTTTCTTGGAAAACAGCATTCCTTTTGGCCATCACTTCAGCAAGAAGGGTGTCTGAATTACAGGCCCTCATGGCAGTGGAGCCTTTCATTATCTTTCATGCGGACAGGGTGTCCCTCAGGACCAATCCATCCTTCATGCCCAAGGTGGTATCCAGTGTGGCTCTTAATCAGTCCATTCATTTGCCAACCTTCTTTCCCAATCCACAGAACATAAGGGAACAGATACTGCATTCCTTAGATGTGCACAGCCAACTTAGATTTTACTTGGACAGGACTAAACCTCTCAGGAAATCTGAACAGCTGCTGGTTGCATTTGCTGCAGGGGCAGAGGGGAAGGCTATTTCAAAGCAAACCATTTCTAAATGGATAAGCCATTGCATTAATTTCTGCTATAAGCACCATGGAAAACCTATTCCCCAGGGGATCAGACCTCACTCCACCAGGGCTGCATCTACTTCTACAGCCTTTCTCAGAGGCGTTCCTACCAGGGACATCCTAGAAGCTGCTACCTGGAGTTCTGTACATACTTTTATCAAGCATTATCATTTCAGTTTTCTCTAAATCCAGAGCTGGCTTTGCCACTGCAGTCTTGCAGGGCCTTATAGCTGGCCCTAATGCTATCTAAACTCCTCCTCCCAACCATAGCTTTGGGAATCTACCCAAATGCAATGACTGCAACAGTGAAACACGAAGAACATAGTACAGTTGTGTACACTTACCGTAAATGTAGATGTTTGAGTATATTCACTGTTGCAGTCCTGGTTACCCTCCCTCCTGCCCCCTAACTTCTTTTGGCTATACCTCTACTTTCCTTTACTATACTTAAAAGCCTTTTTGGTGTATTTGCTTTTTTGTTGGAGGTATATCTTTGTGCTTTTATGTTTAATTGCTTCCTATTAGGGGGCACCTGACATCTAGGGCAAGAAAAACTGATGTAATGGCGTTGGCTGCATGTTTTATACCCCTGATGACCTGACGTCATGGAAGAAGGGACAGCAACAGATGCAGGACCCAAGACTTTGTTAATCAGGCCGACTGAGGGCAACCTGCAAGCAGATCACCCAAATGTAATGACTGCAACAGTGAATACACTCGAACATCTACATTTATGGTAAGTGTACACAACTGTACTTTCCAATTCCCAGAATAGCCAGGTTCCAAGATTTATCAGAGGAAGCTCAACATATTCTTTTGTCCTCACATAAATCTTCAACCAGGAAACTATACCTCAGTAAGTGGAAGAGGTTTTCATTCTAGGCTCGGCAGAACATTGATCCTTTTCTGGTCTCCATATCTGACATCTTAGAGTTTCTGACCAAACTGTTCAATGAAGGAGCTGCAGCAGCAACCATTAGGGTACAACTGGCTGCTATATCCAATTTCCACATAGGTGAATCAGGAAACTGTATTATGTCCCACAAGATGGCAAAGGCTTTTTTGAAGGGTACGATGCATCTAAGACCACCTATTAGATCACCTGCCGCTCCATGGAATCTGAATTTAGTCCTATCCAAGATTATTCTTCCACCATTTGAACCTGCTTCTTCCTGTCAGCTGAAATATCTGTCATGGAAGACCATTTTCTTGGTGGCCATTATATCCGTACGCAGGGTTTCGGAGTTGCAAGCCCTTTCAGTTAAGCACCCATATTTGGTATTCCACAAAGACAGGGTTTCCCTCATGACAAACCCTTCTTTCTTACCCAAAATTTGTTCAGAATACACCCTTAATCAGGCGATTGAATTACCTGTTTTCTTTCCCAATCACACTAATCAATTGGAATATATGCTTCACAAGCTTGACGTCTGTAGACAACTCTGTTTCTATTTAGACAGGACAAAACACCATAGAAGAGCTGATCAGTTATTTGTCTCCTTCTCAGATTCCAAGAAAGGTGCAGTAGTATCTAAATCTGCCTTATCTAAATGGCTTTCTGATTGCATATCTTTTATGTATCACTCTACAGACATTTCGTTAGAGAACAAAGTCAAGGCTCATTCAACTAGAGCTGTTTCTACTTCCATAGCCTTTTTGGCCAGACTACCCATTGATTCTATTTGTGCAGCTGCCACATGGTCTAGGCCACATACCTTCATATCTCACTACAAAGTAATCAAGGCCTCTAGGGACAGGGCTTCATTTGGTTCTGCTGTCCTTAGACAGGTACTCCCCTGAGCCACCCAAGATTGTGGTTCTGGGGACGATACCCATCAGTAAGAATGAAGGCGAGATTGAACAACTTCACATAAAGAAGTTATGTACTTACCATAACATTCCATGTGAGTTGTTCTTCTCGCCTTCATTTTTACGACCCACCCACCTACTCCCATCCAATATCTGGAAGTTCGAGAGGGCTCTACGTTGGCTTTGGTTCTTCTGAGGAGTTTCCTCTTACAAGTTGTGTGTATGATTTCCTTTCTGTATCTGATACAGATTTAGCACTAGTTGGCAGCAAACAAGATCTGGGGAAGGTAGAGGTGCATGATGGGATAGGGTTTCGGCCTCGAGCTTTGCAATTTAGCCGACTCAGAGCCAAGGAACAACTCACATGGAACATTATAGTAAGTACATAACTTCTTTTTTTTTTAAAGTTTACCCATGACTATTCAGTATTATCTACCTATTTTTTGAATGTTAATTTAGAAATAGACAAAAACAACTTTGTTTCTTCTATTTATAGAAAAAGTACTTTTTCCAGCTCCTACCTGCACTATAGAAGATGTCACCCGTGGTACTGCAAAAGGAATTTGGTTAAGGGCAGTTTATATGAGCAGTTAGAATGGCATCTGTGAATGAAAAACTTAGGATAGAAATAGAAAGAATATGTGAAATGTTTTTGAGATTTTACCCCCAAAAATTATTGGACAAGATACATGACGATAAATAAAAAAAATTTCCAGTGTAAGGCCAATGTTTGCTCACACTGTTTTATATCTTTATTACTACAGTTCACTGCATATGCATTACATTTCTTGTTCTCTAGAATATATATATATATATATATATATATATATATATATATATATATATATATATATATTTGTGTGTGTGTGTATATGGGTCTACTATGCTTAAAAAAAAAAAAAAAAAAAAAAAAAAAATGAACTAAACGTTTCTAGCAAGGGGGGCAAGCCCCCTGTACCCCCCACACTCCCACACTATTTAAATATACCAACTCCAAGATTGCATTACACTGTGGAAAAGGGAAATTTTCCCATTCCGCGCTGTATGGAGATCTCCATTCAGACCATTCAATCTTTTAAAAGTTCAATCATATGGCCTCAGCCATATGAAATCCGAGCTTTTAAAAGTTCGATCATCTGAACGGGACCCAGTCTGAATTACTGTGGTATTGCTTGCATTGCTGTATTTTTGGTTTGTGAAATGTTTTGTATTTCATCCAGACTGAGTCTGAAATTGGTCAAAATTTATCAGTGCACCACCTCTGTAAACAATTATAAATAAATAAATCTCAGTAGATCTGTTGTCCGGCATGATTCAGTTTTCTTCCAAGCTCAAAACAGGTACCCCAGTGGAGAATTTTTGAAATTGCCAGCTGTTGTGGTAGTCTTTGATTCTTGGGTAGCCTTGTAATATCAACTTAAGAAAGGCAGATGTTCTTTTGGTAGGCAGATTCCAGACAGAGTTCCATGAACATTATATGTTTTGCTTAGGTCTGGAACACATTGTTGAGGACTGTGACATCTGTTGGAGATTTGCCCCCAAATCTCTGAGAAGTAGGCAGTGTCCCTTACAAAACCACATGGACCAGAAAAAGCTTGATGTTTGTACCTGGTCTGTTGTGGTGTCCTTGAGTTTGTCTTTGACTTCCAGCATCCCCCTGAGAAAGAAGTGCTAATGAGAATGTGATAAAAGACATGAGTAGCACAGCATTTGTATCTAATGTGTAGTCATGGCTTGAGGATATAGACCATGGCAAGGTGTTTTCACAGCCCCTGGATTATTCATCTCAGATTCCAGAGGCCTCTGATGAAACCTCTTTGGAGGCCACAATGCCAAAGGAAGCAGGAACATTCCACAGAACTAGTGACAATGGTTCTGCTTTCTGAAGAGACAGCCCATCTCAGACATCCATGACTGAAGCCCACTTCATAATTTCATAAGGGGAGGACATGCAACTTGTTGCCCTGGTGAGGGAGTATATATCTGGCAAGGAAAAGGAAGTTTGAGAAGCACATCCACAAGTTTAGGCCTCCAAGACAAGTTGTCCCAACTGAAAGGAATCTGAAGGTAAGACACAAATATCCTGACTTTGATTTCCTGCAGTTGTCTAGTGCTCTTACATCTGACACATCCGTATCCGCCAACCTCCTCACCCCCACCTTACTCCAAGCTGTTCTTAAATAGTTGAGCTGCTAGGCTCAAGGTTTCTTCTGCAGCCAAGCTCTGATCCTCCTGTATCTGGAGTCCCTTATGGTACAAGTAAAGAGGAAGCACTCTTTTACTCTTTTGCGAAGGATGAGGATGACTTCTTTGAGAGTGGAGAGGAGAAATTAGATTATCATTCTTCCCATATTTCTTCCCTTTAAAGTATGACACTGCAGAGAAGGCACTATCTCGTGTGCATCACTAACAGAGGGAATCTCATTTGTAGGATGAAAGAGGATTTCATGTGGGAATCCAAGGCAGCATCTGATCATCAAAAAAGGTATTTTAATTTATTTGGCCTAATTGCCCCTACACCTGTGGCTCTTACTCCAGTTCTGGGGATTCTGCAAAAGCCTGACAGTTTCTATAGGGTCTAGCAGTCCCATGAGTTCCCTTCCAAGACTGATATCTGCCTGTAGTAAGGTCCGTTTTATCTGTGCACTATCTGGCAGATCCAACAATGGTGTCTGTAGCTCAAGAAAAGGGTCCAAATTGGCTCCTTCACCCAGTGCTCTCCTAAATGGCAAGGAATGCAGAGTGATAGACTGGTTTAGGAATAAGATGCAGATACTACTGCAGCCTTTATAGCTTTAAATTGTGAGACACACAAGACTAAGTACCAGATTGCTGTGCAGAATCGAATCAAGTAGAAGACCAAGGAGGTGTCTGGAAACTGAGGGCAGAATTAGTAGAACTGAAATCAGGCTGACATTGAAGAAATCCATCACCCAGATATCTTTGTAGGGTGTTCCTATGCAGAACTTCACAAGCTGTACGTCCTTATGGCAAAATACTCAATTAATTGTGGTTATGATGCTGGAGAGCAGTATACATGGCTGGAGCTATGGAGTCAGTCATACAAAGACATAACCAGCCGAGGCTACAACCCCTGCTAGTGGGTATAAACGTACAGCACCTTAGTGCTCCACTGGCTAATGAGCTGTCGTTTAGGAACCTTACTGACGAAGTGTTTAGGAAATGGAGGAAAAGGGTGGAAATGTGCAGTGTATGAGGCAGCTTTTCACTCTCCTTTGCTTGATTATGATAGGAACTTGCCCTCTAAACCTGGGCCTTACTATTGCAGGCATGGTAAAGGTAGACTATCAAAAGGAAAAAGGGCCAATATAAGAGAAATGGCAGGCAGACAAGGGGGAAAGCATGGGAAACAGCAGTAATGTTTCCCCACTAAGAAGAAGCTATAACTCTATGGACCTCCTGCACCCTCCTCCTTCCTGTTTTACCCAAATTCTCACTACAGTCTTACCCCCTCTCCCCCTCCCTAACTTTAAAGATGGCCAGAAGGATAACGCAGTGCATAAAAATTTGGAGGTTATTACAAATGATAGATGGGTGTTACAGATAATTTTCTCAGGGTGACAATCTATATCTACAATAAAAGTCCATATGCATTTAATTCACCCTACCATCCAGGAACTCTTGCTTTGAGAAGTAATATAACCTGTTAACACTTCAGCCCCAGATGACCCTAATGGTAGTCTGCATCCCATTTCCTATGATTTAAGTGATGAATCAACTAGGTTGGTGAACCGGTAGACCCGTATGATTGAATGTTGCTTAGACATAATATTCATTCAGTTGGTACACAGGTGGGGTGTCCTTGAGCTGTTTGCAGCTCCAAGCAACTGACTGCTCTTGAAGTTCCCCATAAGAGCACCCACCAAGGACATTTGGATGGTAGATGTCTTCTCAGCAGGATGGACAGGTGAATTTTTTTTATTTTTTCTGTTCTCCTTATTCCCAAGGGTGATCCAGAAAGTATGAGAGGAAAGGTCAGTGATATTTTTTTATAACAGTGGTTTGGAGCAGGCAGCATTGATTCGTCCTCCTTGAAGAAATATCTTGGGGGAAGCATTATGCACTAACCCTGCAGGTGGATTGTGTATATCAGAATATAAGGTTGTCATATACACTAGAGTGGAGATTGGATACTGGAGACCTTACAGCTCACAGCTTAGATGATTTGACTCTTTTGCCTATCAGGCACTTTTCTTCCAGATCAAGAGCTGGGTTTGCTATGGGCATCCTACAGGGCAAGAGCATGCTTAACATGATAATCAGGGAACCTCCCTATCTTCATGAGCTCTGGGAAGTGTCCCAGTGGTCAGGAATTCTCCAGTAGTGATCTAAATAAAGACCATTATAAAAAAAATTAATAACTTACTATAGTAGTAGATGTTTGAGTTGATAACTGTTGTAGTACTTATCCTTCCTCCCACTGTTCCCCATTCTGTGTTATGGCACCCTGGACCAGAGTTAGGTATTTGGTCCTTATGATACTCACCCCTCCTCTTCTCTTCTCAAGTACAGGGCATCAGGCCTGCTAAGGTCTGAATAGATTTTGGGAGTCCTAATGCCCTTACCCATTCTCTCAGCTTAGAATTCGAAGGCCTTTCTCATTCTCTGTCTCCCTAAGAGTTATCCCTGAGCCTTGCACCGTATATTTCAGGGTGGATACGCTTTATTTTTTTCTGGTCAAGAAAGCTGTAAAATGATATGTATAGATGTCGGACTTGTACTGCAAAATCCTGACATCCCTGCCAGATTGACATTCATCATGCCTGGGAGGGATGAGTACTGAGCTCTTGAAGTCGAGCTGTACCAGCAAATGGTCTGTTGTGATCAGTGTTCTACCAGTGTGAACAAACTTAAGTAAATGAATTACCGCAACAGTGATTTATTCAAATATCTACTGCTATGGTAAGATGTTGTTCTTGTAGTTCACTTTTGCAGTTATAACATCAAGGAACTCTGCCTCAAATGAGATCCAAATAACTAGCTTTAGTTAAACATGTCTGTCTCAGTTGAGCTGATATTGCCTTTATCTGAGACATTGCTTCATATCTGGTATAAATGTGACATATTCCTAGCCATCTTTAGTTCTTTCTTGGTAGGTTTGTTGCATACACAGTGTACCATTCTGAGAAATGGTACTTGTTAGTGCGTCATGCAGGTAGGCCATGACTCGAGAGTGAGGAGTTAAGTACCTCACCGAGGAACTTATTTTCATGTATTTATTGTGTTTTGGAATGTCTACTAAATCCTTTAAAGTAGAAACTGTAGATGCATGTGTTGTGTCTTCCCTACTTGGAGGTGTTGGGCATGTTGTCTGCTTCCAAGAGAGACATGTGCATCTATAAAAGAAAAGTATCATTTAAAGATTGAATCAATTAGTATTTATACTGCTTAGGGTTGGAGCATGATACTAGCACCTGCAGTGTTTGTTGGCTGTTCAAGTCCAAAACCTTTTGAGTTATACATGTAGTTGTTCAGGTCTACTTGAACAAAAAGAGGCTTGCGGCCTTCTTACACAAGTCTGCCCGAGCATTGAACAGTAATTGTTCGGACATCCACACAAAATATAAGAAAAAACAAAAGTTAAGGATGGAGGGGACCAAGAAAGCAGATGACTCCTTTTCAGATCCTAAGTCTGTGTGTGTCAGTACTGTAGAGAAGTTTGATCAGCCCCCAAACCTGATGTTTGCTATGACTGATGCCTCTGGTTCAACACCATCAGAGACCACAGTGCCATCAATCACTAATCATGTCCCGCTGCACCTAATAACTCATAGACCTGATGGGAGATATCCAGTCCAGAATAGCGCTTTCTTAAAAGGCATGGGATGAGTGGTTTATCCTGCTCACAGCTGAGGAAGATGTAGGAAGTCAGATTCCTGGGATATCCCCTCAGTGTTCCCAAGACTGCAATGGCCACACCCAGACCAAAGACACATTCTGATATCCAGACCTCTGCCAAGCTTCAGCTGCTATTTTGTGATTATCCAGACTCCTCACATTCTCTCACTGGAATGGGTCAAGCTGACACAGTGGCAATTGCAGTTTCTTTAGAGTGTCCAGTCTGATCCAAATAAGCACTCTGTGTCTGGAATCAGGCCTTCCAAAAGAAGAATGGAAAAATTCTCCATTGTGAAATAGATTCCTAAGAATCCAAGGATGACGGAGATTATCTAGACTTTAGATCTGAGATGTATTCTCCTTTGTCTTATGACGCAGACAGTGAGGACACCCTAGCCTCTGACTCTCTATAACAGAATGTGTTTGTTTTCTTTGGAAATACTATACCCCTGTGAGAGAGCATTTTCAGTGCCAGGCATACGAGGCCACAGCCTCAGTCCCATAGAGAAAAGGCCATGGAACTTTGGAGCTTAGCCATCCAAAATTAGTGGCTGTTCCTCCAGTCCATGAAGCCCTGCTGGCTGTACTGAGGATGATACCCTAGGGTCTGACTCCAATTCCCTGGCTCCTAAGAGACCTGAGCTGTCTTACAGGCCCCCAGCTCTTCACAATCATTAAGTTATGCTAAGGTCACAAGAAAGACTGAGTAAAAATAAATTTCAGTTTTATTCAACAGTTTTAACACTTTCATCTAGGTAAAGGATTTCTGAACTGAGAACAACTTGCAAACACACACATATTTATGTAGATAAATAGTAATGTGACGTTCATTGGAGTTGAAGTGTAAAGACATCAGATTAAAAATATATAAAATACTTGACAGTGAACTATAAGAAGTAAAAAAAAAGTTGGTGTTGAATATAAATAGTCAAAAGTAAAAATAATAATAGCAATAAATCTGTCTGGAAATATCTCAGAAGTATAGAGCTGAGATTAAAACTGTCAGTATGTTACTAAAATATATTATAACTGTACAGCTCTCATTTTTAAGACACTGCAAATGGAAAGAAAGTTGTTAAGCCCTGGGGACGTTCTTGCATCCAAATTTAGCTGTTAGTGTGTGTTTGCAAGTTGTACTTAGTTCTGTAGATGTCCTTAGCCTGAACAAACTGTTGAGTAAAACTGAAATTTCTTTGTACTGAGTCCTGCTCATGGTCACATCATAACTTTTATCCTTTAGGTTCTTGTTTTTTACAGTTACTCTACTGCTTTGGTCCTCACAATCTTTGTGAGAATTACTCCCCCAACGCTTTTCCCATTTTCTACATGGGGTCAGGGTGTCAGCTGTCATCACCTCTCTTAATTCAGTGCTACTCTTTTACCTTCTTCTGCAGTCATGCCTGACTGTTGCAGGTCTTCTCTCATGCAGTCTATTCGTCTCTTTACTAGACATCATTGTTTCCTCTTGCTTTCTTCCTGTCTTTTCCAAATCTTCACCAGATCATATTCTGCTTTTGTCCATATGTGCGCAAACCACCATAGTATGTTCTTTACCTTCTCTGCAGTCAGAACTACTTTGACTTCTGCTCTGGTTTCATAATTTTTTTTATCTGTCCCACCATGTACATCTTACTGCCCATCTCAAGTACTTCAAATCCATCACCTCTACTTTCCTCAGTTGCTCTGTCTTCACTTCCTGTGTTTCTGTACCATACAGGTATACTGGCTGCACCATTGTATTGCACAACTTACTTTTCAGTTTTTTTGACATATTTGTATTACATAATACACCTGATACTCTGTGTTAGTTGGTTGCAACATCTCTGATCCTAGCTTTGGTCTTCTTATTCAGATTTCACTTCTCCTCAACCATTCCTCCCAGATATTTGAATCTGTTAACCTAGTCAACTGTTTCACTTCTGTCACAGTTCTCAACAACTTCTGTGTTTCCTTAATTGCTGCCATGACAACTGTCTTATCTGTACTCAGTTTCATCCCCTGTACCTTCAGTTTTGCATTCCATTATCATTTGCTGATGTTCCTGTTCAGAGTCTGCTTGTAATGCCACATCATCGACATATAGCAACTTTGTTGATCTGTCTCTTCTAGCCTGTTTGCAGATGTAGTTTATCACCTGTATAAAGAGCAGTGGGCTTTGAGATGAACCCGATGTAAACCCAGTCCCACTGGAAAGTCCTCTGAGAGTCCGAACACTGTTCGTACTTTTGTCGTTGAATGCTTGTACACAGTGTTTCTTGGACTTCAGACCATTGTAGGACTGACCAAATCAACATTTTTGGGACCTTGTTTTATGCTTTCTCCAGATTTAGGAATGCCCAGTTGTGCTTTTTCCTCATCTGTAGCTTCTCCACTGTCTGTTTCTCTGCAAAACAATGGATAATTTTTGCTGCATCCTAACCTGAATATGAAGTGCTCCCCTCCCATCTTACTTTGTACTTCTTTGCATATTTGTGTATCAATCACACTGTCCAGTACTTTCATGCTGTATGACGGGATTGATACCTATGTAATGCCTACATTTGAGAATACTTACATACATGCACATATTTCAGGCATTGGCAGTAATGCCTTTCTAGCCTGCCAGTGTACCAAAACAATCATTCCTATAATAACTGTCCAGATTGTTCTTAAAATACCTAAGCTAGTACTTACTTTGATGTCATTTGGTAATCTGTTCTTTGTATCAGTTGCCTTCTCAGAGAATCAATTAGAACATCTCCCACCACTATATAATCTTCTACTCAGATTGTTTGATGAATCTTTACCACTCTTTGATAACCACAAACATTCTCAGATGTAGTTATCCCTAAATGCCTTATATCCCTGAATATCCTGATGTTAAGTTGTCTGTCTCGCCTTGGTTCTTGCTGGTTGGGGTTCGGAGCCGATCCTCGGCTCCGACTCGGCCATCTTCTATAGCTCGAGAGCTGTTTACTGGCTCGAGGCTACCCCTTATCCCATGATGCCTAGCGCTAGCTACCCAGATCTCATTTGCCACTTCAGCTGCAAGGTGTGGTTCAGCTGTGTATTTTTTGCCTTTGTTGTTAGTGTTGTGGTATTTTGTTATAACCGTTCGGCCTTTTGGCCAAAAATCAGCATAGTATTTTACGGGTATTTCTTGGGATATGTCTAAAGAATCCAAAGTGCCTGGATTCAAGAAGTGTGATTCATGCTGTCAGAAAATGTTTCTGACAGATGGTCATACTTCTTGCGTCTATTGCTTAGGCGCAGTGTATCTACAGGACTCTTGTTCCGTATGCCATGCATTCAGTCCAAGAGTTCTGCAGGAGCGCAAGAATAAACTTATTCTGAGGGGTCTTCTCAAGCCCCAGGATTCACCGGCCAAGGCTCAGCCTGTAAAATCCCCAAAACCGACCAAATTGTCGGCGCCAAGCTCAGAGCCATCATTGGTTCAAACTTTACCGACTACTTCGGTTCTGGCCGGAACTGAGGAGACTATCTCCCCGTCGGCTCCATCAGTGTCCTCGGAGCCATCGCAGAGTCACAAGAGGCTGAGGTCCCCTTCATTAAAATCTATACATTCGGCTCCTCTGTCTCCCCTGTTGCAAAGTAAAAAAAAATCCTCCCACTCCTCTCGGTCCTCTAGGCTCTCGGATCACGACATGGAGAGAGTGGTCAGTAGGTTACTGAAGTCGCAGGCACTTGCCAAAGTGTTGTCCAGCCCTCCTCAACAGGTATCTGCTCCGTCCACTGCTATCGATATTCCTCCTCCGACTCCATTGACTCATTAAGGTAGTACTTACTTTGATATCATTTGGTAATGTGTCCTTTGTATCAGATGCCCTCTCAGAGAATCAATTAGAACATCTCCCATCCCTATATAATCTCCTACTCAGATTGTTTGATGAATCTTTACCACTCTTTGATAACCACAAACATTCTCAGATGTAGTTATCCCTAAATGCCCTATATCCCTGAATATCCTGTTATGAGACACTGTACAAGTTCAGATATATTTCTACTGTACTATTTCCAATTTACTTATGTTAGTTTTCTTATGTTTCCATATTATTATTATTATTTGCTCTAGTTTGGGTCTGATGTAACTTATAATGATTTCATCATTTCTGATTTGCTAGACTCTATAAATCTTTTTATACAGGCTATAGTTTTATAACCGTCATTAACCAATCGGAAGATCTGATGACCAGAAAAACTCAAAGCAGAATCTACCCGTAAACCCAGGTCCTTAAATTAATCTACAGTTTCAGTCATTGTGTGCTGTATTAAATAGTCACCTATCACTCTGTCTCCCAGATCTAATATGCTTAGTTTTTTTATGTATTTATCAGCATATTATTCTCCTGTTTTCAAATGGTCAAATTAGTCAAGTTCTTTTGCAAAGATTTTTATTTTGTTTTATCCTTTGTTGACCAGGTTAGTCCTACTAGGTTAAAGTTCTCTTTTCAGGGAAGATTTGAGGTGATATTTATACTACTAGGGGAAAATTGGCCAGGGCATCTAGGAACTTCCCCTGCTCATAGCATATGGGGACACATTGTGTAGGTGTGTACTTCCTGCTTCCATTCCGAGTGCGAAGGCGGATTTGAGAAACAGGGAGGCTGTAGTGAGTGATGGAAAGAGGAATGGAGGTGCTAGTGACTGATACATCTAGCGATGGTACAATGAACAATACGGTTGTGGATAAGAGCCAAGTAGGTCATGGTTGAGGTGCTGTGTAAAGATGGACAGCCTTGCAAAAAGCGAAATGGTGTAGTTGCTGGATTGGAAAAGGCAGTAGAGCCTTTTCAAGAGGTGGATGTTAAAAGAAAGGTTGATTTGTCAGTATATGATTTGGAGGAGATATTTCAACAAAACCTCTTTAATGAAAAGATATCTAGGCAAAATTGTGTTGTAACAACCCTCCAGTCAGGAGGGTTGTGGGATGTTTATTAAAGGAGATGGTTGACCAGAGCAAACCAAAGTGTGACATAGCGGTTTCATGGGGCTAAATCATGAAAAAATACAGAAAGAGGATGTTGCTGAGGTTGCAGTAAGGAATAAATCTTATGTGCAGATGGTAAAGGAAGGAGAAAGCAAAGTGGAAGAAGTTAAGCAGACGAAGAAAAAATTGTGATAAGGTTAAGTAGTAAGGAAGAAAAAGAACTCGAAAGGTATGAAGTTTGGGACACTGTGACTGCACCATTGGGTATTTTACCCAAAGAGGTAAGAGTTTTCATTCAGATTAATAAAGAAACATACTGTGAAATTTTGTTTGAAATGGGACAGTATATGGAGATTTTTTTATAACAGTATGAATTAAAACAGAACTGTAATCCTTGAAAGTCTTATTTGATGCAAGCATTTCATAGAGAAACTAAAAAGAGAATTTTAGTACAATTTAGAATGGAAGTTGAAAAAGAAGTATTAAAGGACTATTTAAAGATGATATGTAAAGAAGTTATGAACACGGCAAAAATATATGATAGAGGTTTATGGACTGGGCTTTGGGAATGCGGGGTTATTTAGAAAATGAAAAATGAAAATGTTATGCACATTCCAATTGTGATAAATGTGGATGTAATAGAGGCTTTGTTAAATATAGAAGATGGTCAAAACATTTTTTTTGTGGAAAAGATAATTATCTGAGTAGAGGTTGTGATAAATGAAAATGTTTCATATGAGGTAAACCAGGTCACGAAGATAAAACATTTGATAAGAATGTAGAAAATGTGGAAAAGCTGGACATATATAGCTGGATTCTGATGAATATGTAGAAGTTATAGAAAGAAACATGTACAGGATTCTATATGTGCTATAGAAAGGAATATAGTAAAGGAACTGGAAGGACAAATTACTATACAAGAAAGCAATAATGATATAGTGGATGAAAAGAAATGAAAAGAAAAAGTAGGAAGAAATGGTGCTTGATATGAGTCAAGAAGCATATTTAAACTGATAGGTAGTGAAATGAAAGAAAAATTCTATAGGAAAAGGGTGAAAGAGAAAAAAAGTTTAAAAGTGTAGTGAAAGAAAAAAAAAGTAAAGGATAGATGTGGAAAGGGATAATCATTTTATTTTAAAAGAAGGTTGAAGATCTTAACATTAAATATTAAAACATAAAGAATATTAAAAGAAGGTTAGGTATATTATAGTGGTGTGCTTCACCTGATATGCATATAATTATATTAGAAGATACGAGAATTTTGAAAGAAGAAGAAAAGTTACAAATTGAAGTGTTATGGGGTGGAAATATGTGGAATATGAGAAACAGTACATGTTCATGAATAAGTGTGTTAAGTCAGGAAAATATTACAATTTTAGATTTTACAGTAGTAGAGTTGAGAAGAATAATGGTGATAGATTTAAGGTAGAAAACAGATATGTACAGAAGTATTGCAATATATGCATATGTTTCAAATAAAGAAAGAGTAATAATGTTTAAACAATTCTAAATGATGTAGTAGTTAATATGGATATAATACTAGTAGGGGATTGTAATTGTAATCTAAGAATAAGAAAGAAAGAAGGAAGTGATGTTAGGACTGCATATGAGATACTGAAAAATAGAAAGTTTTATATATATATATATATATATATATATATATATATATATATATATATATATATATATATATATCGGATAACAGTTGTTGGACTTGTATAAGAAACAAGATAACAGACATTGGTTATTATTTAATATCTGATAGTTTAAAAATTATACAAAAAGGAATTAAAATGATAGGTTTCTCAGATAGTTTAACCATTTGGATAGATGTACAGGAGAAAAAAGGATATGTAAGAATAGGTAAAGGTGTTAGAGGCTTAATGAAAAAGATTTTGACAGAGAAAACAGGAATGAAATTAATAAATTATGGAAAGATAATAAAGAGATCGGAATGTTTTATGAAAATTGGATGAGTTGGTGGAAAAATTTTAAGGAAAGATATAAAAGTGTTTTCTGGAGTGTCAAGCTGGAAGAGAAGGATAGAGAATTTAAAATATAGTCAGTGTTTAGAGAAATATTAAGGAAAAAAAGAAAATATAAATCAGGAGAAGATTAAGAAAATGTTATATAAACAAAGATACTTTTTTACAAGGGAGAGAAGAAGAGGTGATGCTATATTCTAATAAATTAGTAAAAGAAAAGAAAATAATTATAAGGAAATTAAACACCTTCAGGAATGCATGGATCATGCGATCCCAAATAAAACCAAGACCCAATCCTCCAAAGGCAGACCCCAGCCATAAACAAACTATACAATAGAAGGAGGAAGCTACTAAATGATAGAGCAAAATCCCAAAAAGGGAAGGCATCACTGATCAGTATTAGCAAAAAACTACGGGCACACATAAAATTGTCTAAGGCCAGCTTCGAGAGAAAAATTGCACAGGACACTAAGGATAATCACAAGGCTTTCTTTAGTTATGTTAGGAACCTGGGTGGTAATTCCCAGATATGCTCAGAATTAGTCCAAAATGACAAAAAGTACACCAAACCCACAGACATTGCCAACATCCTAGCTGACAGGTTCAGCGCAAACTTCTCCCCCCCCCCCTCCCCACCAAAAGAGCAAATATCTATCCCAGCAGAGTGCAGCCCCCCCGACATCTCAGATGCTCAGGTAAGAGCCGCCCTCTCCAAAGCAAAAAACACAGCATCAATGGGACCAGATGGTGTCCCGGGCTGTGTCCTACATGAACTCCAAGAAGAGCTAAACCCAAACATAAAACTACTGTTCAATCTCAGCCTTACTACAGGATATGTGCCCAAAGGGTGGCGTACAGCAACAGTGGTCCCTCTCCATAAAGGTGGTGCCTCAACAGATCCTGGAAACTATCGCCCCATAAGCCTGACTAGCTTGGTCTGCAAAGCTATGGAAAGGATCATCATGGACCTCATAAATAAAGATATTGGGGACCTACAAACACTGCATCCTACCCAGTTCGGCTTTAAAAGCAGATCCTGCCTCTTAAACCTGGTTGATTTCTTTGAAACAGTCACCAAGGCCAGTGACGAGGGGAAGGTGGTCCACACAGCCTACCTGGACCTCGCAAAAGCCTTCGATACAATACCCCACTCGGGCATTATAGATAAGCTCACCAGCTTAAATATAAACCCCTATGTCACTAGATGGATTGCAAACTGGCTCAAGGACAGAACCCACATGGTTAGAATTGCTGGAGCCATGTCAGACTCCAAACCAGTTACAAGTGGTGTCCCACAAGGCTCAGTCTGGGACCTCTCTTGTTCGGTATATATTTCTCGGAGGTACAGGCCAACACGGAAGGACTGTGGCTGACCAAGTTCGCAGATGACTGCAAGCTGGGCGCCATAATCTACTCTCCAGCCGACACAAGCATCCTTCAAAAGGGCCTCATAGAAACAGACAACTGGTGCCAGAGCCATGGCCTCAAGCTAAATGCCAAAAAGTGTATAGTCATCCCCTTTGGCAAAAACAAAGTGCCCACAAATTACCACATAGGTGGTAATCCATTAAGTACAGAAGAAGTAATTAGGGACCTGGGGACCCAAGTTGATAGCAATTTCTCATTTGACAACCACGTGGCCAAAGTGGTTAGAAAAACATTTTATATAGCCCACCTAATCATGAAGGGATTCACATCTAGATCAAGGGAGGTCATCGTGCCTCTTTACTCATCCCTCATCAGGCCCATAATTGAGTACAATGCCCCTTTTGGGATGTACCTTACCAGACACCTGCAGCAACTGGAAAGACCCCAAAAGTACCTCACCAAGAGGATCAAAGGGCTCAAACAGATGCCATATGCTGCCCGGTTAAAGAAACTCCAGCTCTACTCAGTGGCATACCGCCTGTTCAGAGGCAATCTGTGCCTGACGTAAAAGCCATGTCCAACCCGGAATTAATGGACATGCTGCACCTCAGAAAATCCAAATCCCATCGAGCTACGCGCTCGAGAGACTTGAACCTCAGCACTGAAATAAATAGGACATGCTGGAGGGACAGATTCATAACCCAGAGGCTCCCTTCACTCTGGAATAAAATCCCAGTCCAGGTTAGGCAGAGTCCCTCATTGACTGTCTTCAAGAGGAATCTTGATGAGTGGATGGGAGATCGTAGGTTTACCCCGGGTATCACTTCTGTGTCACTGTTAGACAGAGGCACAGTATACTAACCTCGAAAAGGGCATAGCAAAATAAATTTAAAATGGGTGGCGAAAGCCAAACACATTCTGGCTAGGCTTATAAATGCCCTAGGGCAGATAGCCTAGTATGAACCTATGAACCTATGAAAGAATGACCACACAAAATGGAATACTTGAGGTGATAAGGAAGTATATAAAGCATATTTTTGTAAAGAGAGAGAAATGTGAGACAAAAATGGGCAATTAAAAAACTGTGTAAGGAACATAATGACAGCTGGAAGCAAAATATAAATGTAGAAAAATTAAACGGAATATTAATAGAAATAACTCTGGAAAAAGCTACGGGAATTGATGGTATTGAGTTTCTTAAGTATAAAAACAGGGAAAATTGGCAAAAAATGTATTTTGCGGAGGTATTAAATGAATGTTTAAAGATAGGAATGGTAGATAAAGAGATATGTACTGGGATTATGAAGTTTGTATGTAAAAAAGGAGAAAATTATTATTTAAGAAATTGCAGACCAATAGTGCTGAGTAACACAGATTATAAGTTATCTGTGAGAATAGCAGCTAAAAGATCAACAAACAAAGCAGATAAATTACTTGAATTTACAGTTTTTGATAAAAAGGATTGGTTATGGATATAAAAGAAGTAATAGATAATATTATAAATAAAAAGGTGTAAACCAAAGTCATGGTAGGAGATTTCAGTAAAGCATTTAATAGAATACAGTATGACTGTTTCTGGGATATACTAGGCAATTATAATACATGTAAAAGGATAATAAAAACAGTTAGGTCAGTATATGAGAAGAATAATGTAATAATAATATTAAAGGGATGGTTACGTGAAGAAATCAAAATAGAGTGTGGAATAAGGCAGGGATGCTCTGCATATGTAGTATTTTATTTGATTTAGTTATGAATGTTGTTGTCAATAAAATGAATAGGGTGTTTAATATGGTAGGTTATAAAATAACAGAGGCAATACGAATGCCATTAATATATACATATGCAGACAATATAGTTTCCATTACTGAGAATAAGGAATTGATGAAAGAGGGAATTAGAAACTTAAATAAATACTTAGATGCTTGGTTTATGTATAAATAAAAACAAAATTAAAGGTTTTGGATTTAATGGAATATAGAAGAGAGAGTTTAACACTGAGGTTACAGATATAGTAGGAATAGTATTTGGATCAGGTGAGCACAGGAAGAAACAGTGAGAGAAAATATTTCAGGAATTAGAGATACATTTATGTTTTAGAAATCATAACTTGTCATATAATAAAGTATATTTAATCATTTCTATTCTTTTAGGCAAGTTAGCCTATTTAACAAGTATTTACACGATTCTACTTAACTATGTAAAAAAGATTGCCTGTTGTATTTTCTTTTATATGGGGATCAAGGTTAGATCTGGTTAGAAGAGAGATTCTGTAGGTTAAAGACGAGGAAGATGATTAGGGTTAATTGACCCAATGGTTCGTGCAGCATCCTTTGAATCTATATATAGTTTTGTTAGGTTTTGAAAAAGAGTTTAGAAATTTAATAGAATATATTTTGAATGTTAATTACAAGGTTTTGGGGAAAAGATGGAAAAAGTATGCGAATGAAGATATAAAAGAGTACCAAAATAAAATTATTTTATGGAAACTGAATATAAATAATGTTGAAATAATAGGAAATAATGGTATTTGAATATTATGAAAGAACATTATTATGTTTTTCCATGGAAACATTTTGAAAAAAAGAAAATAATTGCTATTAAAATGGGATTTACATGGTGTAAGAAAACATATGAATGCAATTTATTTTTTTTGTGGAGATTGGCGATAGATAAATTGCCTGTTAAAGCTAACATGCCATATAAAAGAATAAAATAAAGAATGTGTAATCATTGTGGGGAAATTGAAACAACAGAACATGTGTTTTTGAAATGTTCTAGAGTGAAGAGGTTATTAGAAGAATATGTATTAAGATATTGAAAGGTTTCAAAAAGGCTCGTTGGTGTAGGGGTATGATTATCTCTTAAGGTGCAAGAGGTCCTGGGTTCAAATCTCCAACAAGCTCAGTTTCCCTGCACCCTTGTGGCAGGAGAGTGCAATTAGGACTCATCTGATTGAAGGTCACTGGCAGGTCTCAGTTTTGAGCTTTTTTATTGGTTAAATTGCTTTATTCAATTTGCTCACTGTTGTAACACAGCTCCACAGAGTTAGGCGACCAGCCACTGCTCTGCTGTATTCATCTGTTTATGCGTAGTGTATCACTGTGCACCATTGTACACTGCCACACACACTGACTGTTATAGATGCAAAAACTTCAGTAGATAAAGTTTCCAGTAGTAGCTGCCCATGATCCGGCCGAGAAATCCTTAAGTAGCACTTAGCTGCTCAACGAGCACCTCAGCTGCACTTTTGCCCATTAAGCAGTCCCAAAATCATCAAATCTATAATAGTCTCATACCATGCAGAGAACCCCTGCTAGTATAGACCCTTAATAGAGCACCCCATTAGTATAGACCCCACTTACAGCACACAGTTATATCATACCCCGCCATTTTCTGTCCCCACTGTGAAAACAGGATTCAACCTAGCATTATGGATGGTTAGTTTCCCTCCATTTCTGCTACCGTCCTGATTGACATAAGTATCCTGAGGCAGTGTAGCAACTGCTTCATGTACACTGACAACCCTCTTCTCCTAAATACCTCTCTACTCCTAAATCACCCAAGTACAATTTGTGAGAGATGTAGCTACAGTGAGAACCTGGAATCTTTGCTCGCTCGCACACAGAACAGTAACACTGAACAGGTGGTCAGCTCACATACTACACCTTCTTTGCAAACCATTCGCTCAAAACATAAACCATCATACGTGGAGGTACTCACCAGAAACCTACCTGAACACTAGAGACCTTCCAAACACAAACATGTTACACCTAATACAGTACCCGCAGCACTCAGTACACATGAAAATACAAGTATCAGTGTCTCATTAAATTAGCCCTTAAGGCAAAGCACATCTGAACCAAATTTTATAGTTATAGGTGACTCTATTATCAGACACATAGATGTCTCACATACCAGACTGAACAAGGAGAAGGTTACGGTCAGCTGTCTGTCGGGTGCCAGGATCCATCAGATCACACGTGCACTCAGGTCTCTCAACAAGAAGTACCGTTATGACTGCATCATAGTTCATGTTGGTGTGAATGACTGGAGACATACCCCACTGGGCTATATGAAGAGAGACATGATTGAGGTCTCTGAATATGTATCCCAGGCAGGTATCTCCCTAGCCTTGAGCAGCATTCTACCCTCACATAGGATGATAACAATATAAACAAAAAATGAGCAAGTCATTAATGCTATCTCCAAGGCCAAAAACACAGCTTCTATGGGACCAGATAACATCCCAGGTTGCATTTTAAATGGTCTAAAACATGAGCTAGCAATTCCATTAGGTACTCTCTTCAACCCCAGCCTGAGTACTGGTTTTGCCCCCACTGAATGGGAAACAGCAACAGTCATCCCACTTCATAAAGGGGGTACAGCAACAGACCCATATGCTTAACCAGACTTATCTGTAAGGCCATGGAATGAATCATCATGGACCTTATAGATAAGGATATTGGTGATCTCCAAACCCTTGATCCAATGCAGTTTCATTTTTGTCAGAGGCAGATCATGTTTGTTAAACCTGGTGGACTTCTTTGAAAATGTCACCAGAGCCATAGATGAAGGCAGATCTGTGCATACAGCCTACCTTGACTTAGCCAAGGCCTTCAACACAGTCCCATATTCGGGCATCATTGATAAACTTTCCCAGTTGAATATCAACCCTTATGTAATCAGGTGGGTTGATAACCGACTGACCAACAGATCACACTCAGTCAGAGTTGAGGACTTTACCTCAACCAACAGACCTGTCACCAGTGGGGTTCCACAGGGGTCAGTGCTGGACCCATATTGTTTGGAATATACTTCTCAGACGTTCAAACCAAAACAGAGGAGCTGTGGCTGACTATGTTTGCTGACTGCTGCAAATTAGGTGCAGTCATTGAATCCTCAAACGATGTGGATATACTTCAAGAGGGACTTGCACAAACCATTGACCGGTTTCAAAGCCATGGACTCACTCATTGCTAAAAAATGCATTATCATCCCCTTTTGTAAAAATGATATCCCCACAGACTATCATATAAATAATAATATCCTCAAGTAGCAACTCTGTAGTGAGAGATTTGGGAATGCAAGTTGACTGTAGCCTAAACCTTGACCACCATGTGTCTACTGTGGTAAGGAAAGCATTCTGTATCCCACACCTCATTAGCAAAGGCATTGTCTCAAGAGCAAAAGAGGTCATAACTCCCCATATTTGACTCTCATCAGGCCAATAACTGAGTACAATGCTCCCTTTCTTATGTACCTTATCAGGCACCTGCAGCAACTTGAGAGACCTTGGAGATTTCTAACCAAGAAAATGCAAGGTCACCAGCACGTCACACATTGACAGACTGAAGTCGCTGTCACTGTACAAAGTAGCGTATAGAGTACTTAGAGGAGACTTTTGTGTGGCCTACAGGGCAATCTTGGATCTAAACCTAATGGAAATGCTGCACATCTGCAAGTCAAATGGGGCAAGGGTCACCTGCTCCAGGGACCCTAACCTGGCCTGTGACATAAATAGGACCCGCTAGAGAGACAGATATATCTCTCAGAAGTTTAAACTCTTTTGGAATAGGCTATCATTTCACATCAAACGGAGCCCCTCTATGAACCTGTTTAAGCGTAGCCTGGGTGACTGGATGGGAAACCGTAAATTCCTTCTGGGGATTTCACCTATGACCCTCCTAGATATGGGCTACCTTTGCTAACTAAAACCTCGAGTTTTGGCAAGATCCTTTATATTGGGTTTCTCTAGTATTGGGTACACATGGCTAGGCTTATAAAGACCTTCGGGTCAATAGCCCAGTAACCACCTATGAACTTTAAATATGAATATGTTTGAATACGCTATTATGGTAACAAAAAATGAAGAGGGTGAGAAAAATTTTTTTTTTTTATCTTCTGGAAATTATGGATTAAGAGACTTAATAAAGTAAAGTTTAAAGGGAAGCTGATATTGTCAGAGATTTAAAAAATATATATATATATGTTCTTGGCTGTTGAGAAAAGGGGTGGGGGAAATAATTACTGTTTTGCATTGTGTGTGAAAGTGTAAATAATTGTAAATAATGTACATTATGTGAATTATATATATATGTGTGTGTGTGTGTATATATATATATATATATATATATATATATATATGTATATAATATATATATATATATAGGTATAGATATATGTGTGTATATATATATATATCTATATATATATATATATATATATATATGATAATCAATAAAGAACCCCTATTTTTTAGATGACTTTTTGTAAGGTGATCACTAGATGGCACCAGAGAGCTGCTACTGTTGATCACTGAATCTAAGATGGAGACTGTAAGTGGAGATGAGCTGGAGAATGAGAGAAAGGAAACTGTAATTCAGAAGAAGAAAAAAAGATTATCTGTTGTCAGTTTTAATTCATTCCTCTGCCACTGGGTTGATCTGACTCGACCATTTTTTTCAGCTTGTGGCCACTAGAACTCTCAAGCTTCTCCCTTACCCATAATGCTCTGTCCCCTAACACAACTCAGATCTCGTTTGCCACTTTCACATACAGATGTGGTCGCCATGAGCTCTTGAGCATTGGTTGTCAGCTAAGTGAATTAGTTGTTTTAATTTTCTGTAGTTCTTCTCTTACTTTATATTTACTTATAAGTCTTCCATGGACCTATGGGGGCTCTGATACTAGCCTATTTTTTAGTATCTTAGCTAAACCCCTTTGTAGACAGGGTGGTGAATTTTTGACTAGTCTACTGCAGTTGGAAACAAAATTGATTATTAATTTTGTGATCTTACACCCCAAAGGTTTAAACCAGGAATTGAATATTTACATCTCTTAGATGGTTTAAGGGTAGGGTTTGTACAACTTTAAAAGTTATTAAATTTATTTATTAACAATGTAGTATAACATTTTTAATAGGTATGTTCTTTATTCAGTAACATTGTGATATTCCGGTGTTTGTGTGCTAAAATCAAAATGAACAATGTTATGTAATGTTTTTGTAACTTGGAATAAGCAGGGTTAAGTTTTTGTAACTATTGTATTTAATTGGGTGATGTCATTGATTGTTTGATTGTGTCTGTTATGTAAGATGATTTGTAATGGTTTGAGAGTTATTCCCTTGAAGGCACCTAGCCGAGGTACTAAGAAGCACCATTAAATTTTGGAAACTATGTGAGTGACTTTGCTGTGTTTTTTCCAGCCTCAGTGGTTCCAGCAATTTGTTTTTGGAATTTGTGGTTTATCCATTGATGTTAAGTTGTCTATCTCGCCTTCATTCTTGCTGGATGGGTTCGAGGTTGACCTCTGGGCTCCCTGGCCCCTAAAGAGCTGAGAGTTGGTTCCACAGTTAGAGTTCCGAGGTTCCTTTATATCCCACAATGCTAAGCCTAGAGTTACCTCAGATCTCGTTTGCCGCCAGCTTGAGGTTGGTTGTTCTACGGTTCCTGGTGAGTTTAAGCTTTTTCTATTAAAAGTTACTCTGTTTCCCTTTTTAGTCAAATTAGTGTAGTTCATTGAACTTTATCCCGACCTAATTTTTTCCCTTTTTTCTTAAAAGAACTTAGTTCTTCCCTTGGGCCTTGGGCCTTCCCTTCCCTAGGGAGTGTTTGTGTAGTTTAAGCTACTGTTTATTCTACTTTATTTTTTAGTAATTTTACTAAAGTAATTTTTCTGACAGGGTATAACTGGTGTGTTTGAGTGTGTGTTTGTGTTCACCAGTTAGGCTATGTCTAAAGAAGCAAAGGTCTCGTGATACAAGAAGTGTGATGCGTGCTGTCAGAAAATGTCTCTGACAGACGCTCACACTTCTTGTGTCTATTGTCTGGGGCCTTTGCACCTGCAGGACTCCTGTGCTGTCTGCCATGGCTTCAGCCCCAGGGTCCTGCAGGAAAGGAAAAACAAGCTCATATTGAGAGGCTTGTTGAAGCCTGAGGATTCCCTGTCTGTCTCAACAGGGAAGCCCTCCAAGGCATCGAGGTCTTCGGCTCCGGCTTCTGAGCCGAGACCTCAGGTTGTTCAACCTTTGCCTTTATCGGCTCCGGCTGGAGCCGATAAGTCTCAGTCCACAGTTTCTGTGGCTTCCTCGCTCGCCGGAGCCGAGGTTATCGAGTACCCGTGTCGGCTCCGACAACATCTTCGGAGCCTGCAACCAGAAAGAGGTCTAGGTCACCTTCTCTTGGCTCCGTTCATTCGGCTCCAGGATCTCCCCTGCTGTCTGAACGGAGCCAAAGGTCTCATTCCTCTAGGTCATCGAGGTTGTCCGATCATGACCTCCAGAGGGTGGTGAGTCGACTACTCAAGTCTGAGGCACTAGCCCAGATGCTTCAGAGCCCGACTCATCAGTCGGTGCCTGTCCCGTCCATCAACTCCTTCCTCCTTCGACTCTTTTGAGCTCGGAGCCGGGTCGTCGGAACCGAGACTGTGGTTACCTCGGAGCCGAGACAATTGTCTTCGGCCCGTCGTCGGCTCCGTTTTCTTCCATGGAGGAATCTCGGCGGACTTCCCTCGTTGGCTCCGAGGGGTGAGTGGCATCGGACCCTTGTCCGACCCCCTCTCCTCTCGGTGCCGGGCGCTGGTGAGTTCGGCTCCGACATCGCCTCGGAGCCATCACTGTCGGTGCCGAGGGGGTCCTTAGCTCCTCGGAGCGGGACCTCTGGCTCTGCCTGACAGGGGTGCTTTCGAGGTCATGCGGAGTGTGTTAGAGCCTGGCTCTACTCCACCGTCGGCTCCGTCAGCCCCTCTCTCTATGCTGCCTCAGGGTAAGTCGACTCACTTCCTACTCCCTGAACGCAGCGAGACCACTCCTCAGGAGCTCCCTTTGGGATTTCATCCTCTTCCGAGGCCTCTCCTGATTTGGCAGAAGAACCCCTCGGAAGAGGAAGTCCAAGAGGAAGCACATTCACTCCCCTCAGTCTATCACGCCGGACACAGATCTGGATGATTCTGAGGGTTCCCCACGTTCCCCTTCTGAAGATGTCTCATTTGCAGACATTCTGGAGATCCTTAAACAGAGGGGAAATTGGCCAGCCCTCAACCCTTCGGAGGACGAATCTGTGTATCTTGAGGCGCTTGGCTGTCGTCCTTCCACCTCCTGGGTGTCCCCCTTGACCCCCTCATGCAGGTGGTTGCAAAAAAGGCATGGACGGCTCCTGATTCAGTGGACCCCACTCCCAGGAGACCCTCGAAATTCATCACAGCTCCATCAGACAAGGAATTTTTATCAAGAGGAGTCTCTGTGGATGCTATGGTGGTTGCTGCCGCCACAAAGAAGGAACTGGCTGATCCTTCAGTGCCTGTCCATCCACCTAACAAGGAATCTAGGTCCATGGATAGGTACGGAAGCGGATGTTCTCCTCAGCGACATTTACTATGCGTTAAGCTGAATTACCTGTGCCATTTCACTCGTCTTCAAAGAGACTTGATCAAAGAAGCGAGTGAAATGCTGAAGGACCCTACAGCTGCGGGTTTCCAAGAGAAAATGAACATGCAGCTGGCTATCCTTAATTCTATTTCCAACTCCTCCATGCGCCTCCTCTCTTATGCGGCCGATGGAGCGAGCAGAGCAGCAGGAACAGGGGTAGCCTTACGTAGGCATGCCTGGATGCGGCTATGCAATTTTGCGGAACCTTTCAAGACGTCTTTCACGAACTCCCCTTTTGATGGATCATCTCTTTTTGGTCCACAAGTGAAAGAAACCCTGACTAGGTGCGAGACTGATGGCAAGACCCTTTCTGCCGTCGGAGTCCGTTTCCAAATCAGTCAAAAAAATCCCTTCCAGATGTTCCACCCGCTCAAAGGGATCTTGCAGCTTTGGAAATTTCAAAACTGCTTGCAAAAAGAGCTATTCAGCCAGTGCCAGCAGACCAACTAGGATCCGGAATCTACTCAAGGTTCTTTTTAGTTCCAAAGAAAACAGGGGACTGGAGACCAATTTTGGATCTCAGTATCTTGAACAGATCAGTCAAGAAAACAAGATTTCGGATGGTCACGCTGCAATCCATTCTTCCCCTATTGGGAAAAGGAAACTGGATGTGCTCTATAGACCTTCAGGACGTACTATCACATAAAATGAACAGACGCTCCAGAAGATTCCTCCGCTTCAGGCTGGGAACCAGTCATTTTCAATTCAGGGCCCTGCCCTTTGGTCTCACCACTGCCCCCCGGGTGTTTACCAAATGCATGGCAGTGGTAGCTTCTCACCTGAGACGACAAGGATTCCAGGTGTTTCCATATTTGGACGACTGGCTCCTCACAGCTCCCACCAAGCATCTCCTTTTGATGGCCAGAGATTACACTTTTCGCGTCTGTCAAAGACTGGGTATCTCAATAAATTGCGAAAAGTCTATTTTGTCGCCTTGTCGTACTATTACCTACATAGGCGCAAAATTAGATACTGTAAACATGTCTGCAACACTAACGAACCAAAGGATATCAGACATTCAAAAATTGGTATCACTACTTCTCAACAACAACAGAGCCAAAGCCAGGTTAGTTCTAAAGGTGTTGGGAATCATGGCAGCGGCCATACCCCTCCTTCCATTGGCCAGATACCACATGCGGATCCTTCAGTGGATGCTCTTTTCTCAATGGTCATACCAGGGACTTCCAATGTCTCACACCATTATGATCACGCAAGCGTGCAAAAAGCATCTCATGTGGTGGATGTCTTCCCCCCAGCTCCTGTTGGGGAGACCATTTGTTCCACCTCCTCCGGTTGCTACTCTGACAACGGATGCCTCCCTGATCGGGTGGGGGGGGCATTATCAGGGCAGGACAGTCCAAGGCACATGGCAACCAAACGAATGCCACTTGCACATAAATGTTCTGGAGATGAGAGCAGTGCTTTTAGCGTTGCAAGCCCTTCAACCCTCTCTTCCCTTGGGAACGATTGCAATCCAGACAGACAATATGTCTGTAGTGTGGTACATCAACAAACAAGGCGGAACCAGATCATACCCCTGTGTCGAGAAGCACTCAGACTGTGGCAATGGGCGATTTCTTCTCAGCGTTTTCTGATAGCAACGCACATCCCGGAAGTCCAATCACATTGCGGACAAGTTGAGCAGAGCTATTCTCATGCCTCACGAGTGGTCTCTGAAAGACTCTGTAGTGAGAGAGATTTTTCTCAAGTGGGGTCAGCCTTGCTGGGATCTTTTGCTACTCCCCAAAACAGCAAGTGCAGAGAATACTTCACTCTATTCCCTTACCAGGCCAACCCAGCAGGGACGCTAGTCCAAGTTTGGCCCCGGGACTTCTGTATGCATTTCCTCCTTTCCACTGATCTCTCAAGTAATACAGAAAGCTATCGCTCAGAAGGCCTCATTGATCCTCATTGCTCCTTACTGGCCTCGACAAGTGTGGTTCCCCTTTCTGCATCGATTTCTTGTGGAGCGACCGTGGAATCTGGACCTAGTTCCAGATCTTTTGATCCATCAGTCGGGTCAGTTTCATCGCTCCCTCCCTCTCTGAACCTCACTGCTTGGTTCCTCCACTTCCAACTGTAGCCAGGCTTCCTCAATTATCTCACTCTGTTAGAGATATTTTGATAGCTTCCCATAAATCTTCCACTCGAAAGATTTATTTGAGTAAGTGGAAACGATTTTCATATTGGGCACAAGGAAAGGACGTAGATCCTTTCACCGCTTCCATCCAACTAGTCCTCGATTTTCTTGCTGAACTCTTCCATGCAGGTTCATCTCCATCTACTCTTAAGGTTCAATTGGCAGCTATTTCTAATTTCCATGTGGGTATTTCTGAATCTGCCCTAATGTCCCACAAACTCTGCAAAGCCTTTTTGAAAGGAGTTTTTCTTCTCAGACCTCCTGTAAGAAATCCTCCTTCTCCTTGGGACCTAAATTTAGTTCTTGCTTCTTTGATTCTTTCCCCTTCGAACCTGCAGCTTCATGTTCCTTAAAGTTATTATCATGGAAAACTCTCTTTCTGGTGGCTATCACATCAGCTAGAAGAATTTCAGAACTTCAAGCACTCAGTTGTCGCTCCTTACCTTGTATTCCATAAGGACAGAGTTTCCTTACGAACTAACCCGTCCTTTTGCCTAAGGTGGTTTCAACATCAAATCTAAACCAATGCATTGACCTCCCTGTTTTTTCCGGAGTATTCAAATAGGTCTGAACAAAATTACACTGTCTGGATGTTCATCGTCAATTAAGGTACTACTTGGACAGGACGAAACAATTCAGAAAATCTGATCAGCTGTTTGTCTCCTATGCGGAAAGCAGAAAGGGACTTCCAGTTTCAAAGGTATCTTTATCCAGATGGCTAACATCTCTGATTACCCTTGTTTATGAGATTAGACACCAAAACTGCCTAATAAGCCTAAAGCCCATTCCACCAGAGCTTTGGCTACTTCTCTAGCCTTCAAGACAGACTGCCTATTGACACCATTTGTGCAGCGGCTACTTGGGCTACTCCTCACACTTTTATTTCCCATTATAAGTTGGATTTAGCTTCTAGGCATAGAGCTAATTTTGGTTCCACTGTTCTCAGGAGTCTGTTCCGTTAGGCCACCCGGGACAAGGTGCTAGGACGCGGTCCCATCCAGCAAGAATGAAGGCGAGATAGACAACTTAACATATAGAAGTTATGTTCTTACCATAACGTTCCATGTTAGTTGTCTTCTTCTCGCCTTCTTCTTCGCCCCACCCTCCTTCCCCTGGCCTGGACAGACCTAGAGGAGTTGTGATCGTGACCTCTCTTTCTACCACCTCTTTCTTAACTATATGCTATTATGCATATTTCTTGTTTCAGGATGTAGGTCACCCTTCTTCTTCCTGTTGTTAGAGGTGGATTCTGTTTTTTACAGTTATACTGTTTCTGTTATAAGCTGGGGTTAGCTTACAAACGAGATCTGAGGTAACTATCGCCTAGCATTGTGGGATATAAGGGGAGCCTCGAGCCGGTGGAACCAACTCTCGAGCTTTAGAGTGGCAGTCGGGCCGAGGTCGGCTCCGAACCCATCCAGCAAGAAGAAGGCGAGAAGAAGACAACTAACATGGAACGTTATGGTAAGAACATAACTTCTATTTTTTTGCTTATTGAGGCTTGAGCTGAACCAGCTGGCTTTATTATGGCTGGAACACAGGCTGAATCCAGTTCTATTTCTGCTTTCTCTTCCTTGGTTGATATTTGGAAGGAAAGAGTTGCAAGGTTGGCCTCTGGAGATTCCTGGTCCCTGGGAGAATTAGACCTGAATGAGTTGGATTTCATTCAGTTAGAACGCCTTCTTACCAAAGAGGTAACTTTGTTTTATGATATCAGGCCTTTAGAGAAATACATAAGCCTAGACTTAACTCCCAGAGGCCTGAGGGTCGATCGTTTGCCTGCATTCGATTTCTCAGATGATGAAATTGACCTTTTAGAGGAATGGAAATGCATTTCCATGGCTTGCACGTTGGTTTGGTTGAAAATCCTAATAAAAGAAATATAAGGCAATGAAAGAAAGTACAAGATGAGATCTTGCAGTTGCAGGAACGGCTGTGTAAATCTGTTCCTGTTGCCTTTTTTAACACCAAGCTTAAAGAGATTCAAGATCATGTGTGCAAAGTTGAGGAGGCTGTTATCAACAGAAAGAAAGGTAAACTTGAAAGGGAAATTAAGGACTAATATGGCAATGCACACCAAGAAGAGGCAGGTCTAATAGCATTCGGAGTGAGAATAAATCTAGAGTCTCACGAGATTCCTTGGATTCCTCAGTTAAAATGGCGTCCAGTAGCAAAAAGAACGTCTCCTTTGAAGAGTTGAATTTAGCAGGAGGCAGTTCACAGGAGTAGCTCTCTACATTGCAGCAACCAAGAGGTCGTGGCCAGAGGTGACAAGGAGGCAATAACAACAACAGTGGCAGTGGCAACAGAAAGAAAAGGAACTAACTTTGACCAAAGTTCCTTCCTCTGGGGACTGTTTTCCGATTTCTAATTTGAACATTTTTTCATGCAGGTATGGGTTACAACAGTGTACTCAGGACAGTGAGCTGAATTTGAAAATAATTAATCTGTCTGATATGACTTTGAATAGTGACACTGAAGCAGTATTTTAGGGTACAAAATGTGTTCCAACGCATTTTCCTAGTTTGGCAGACCTCTTTTTTCAGGTAGACCGATTTTGCAGAAAATTACATTTGAAAGTATATTTTCAGAGTCGTGCATGTATTTTAAACACTTCTGTGGGGGGAAATGATGCAACTGATTTAAGTATTTTGTGTGATGATTCCCTTTTGAATATGTCTTTACATGAAAATGAGTTATATGACATGGAAGTTTTTTCAGAGGAAGAAGTAAAAGTTTTTGAGGGCCAAGGGATCGTTTTTTGCACAGGTTATGGCAAGTTATCTGTACCCCATGTCCCTTATAGCAGTAATTTTTTCCCCAAAAGTCATCAGCTATTTGTCAAATTGAAAATGTTATATGTAGACAAATTGAATTTGAGTATGAAAGATTTAAAAAAAGAAGTAAAAGTTACAATTTGAGTAAAAACGAATGGAGGGCTTTGAATAAGTTAAGAGAATTTAACAACAAGTACGTATATACTCAAGCTGACAAAGGTGGAAATTGGGTGATTCTATCCAGAACTAGGTACAACAGCATGGCTGAAGATTTATTGAATGACACATCAGTGTATGTTAAGGTAACAGGCAATGTTATTTCTGATTTTAATGCTGGTTTATTAGAACTTCTTGAAAGGGGTGATAGGTTGGGATTTTTCCCCCATGGATATTAAGAGATTATATGTCATAAACCTCAGAGATGCAATTTTTTTCATCATCCCTAAAATTCACAAATGTTTCAATGACCCCCCCCCCCCCCTCGGCGAGACCGATTGTATCAGGAAGGGGGGTCATTCTTATAGAATGTTGCCATTTTCTTAGATCACCACTTGACAGTGTATTTACCTATAATAGTGTCTCATATCAAAAATGGTAAAGATTTTTGTGACCTGGTGGGGGGAATGAACTGGGACACAAATTTTTATTGGACAAGTGTAGACGTTAAAGCCCTGTATACTAGCATCAGAAATATCTGGGGTTTGGAAGCAGTTGAGACAATAATGGGGGAAGATCCACACACTACTTATTTGCTACAATTGTTAGAATACTTACCCATAATTATTTCAAATTTGACAAACAGTATTTTTTGCAAAAGGAAAGTACTGCGATGGGGGCTTCATATGCCCCCTCGTATGCTATTATTTTCATGAATCATTTTGAAAATTTGTTTATTTATAATACTGAGTTTTTTGTACACCATGTTGTTGTATACAAAAGATTTATAGATTATTTGATTTTCATTTGTAAGGGCAATATTATACATTTTCAAACATTTATGGATAATTTAAACATTAACAGTTTTGGTTTACAATTTACACATAAAACTTGGCGCGGAGAAGATTCCGTTTTTAGATTTGGAATTTTTTATATCAGAAAATCAGGAAATATCTTATAGGCCTTTTAGCAAAGAGACTGATGTCAATATTTTTTTGGCAGCTGATAGTGTGCACCTTCCCCTTTTGTTGAATTCATTACCATGTTTGTGTCTTTTGGCTTTTCCCGGTTAGGAGTCGCCACAGCGGAACTCAGGTCTGCTTATGATTGGCAGTTGATTTTTACATGCCGAATCGCCAGCCCTGATGCACAACCTTCAACCTAGGTATGCCCAGTCACGCTTGTCTCCACGCAGAAGACGCTCTAGCTGAGAATCGAACCGGACAGCGTCTTACTGTGAGGCGACAACGCTACCGCAGCACCACCACCGCGGATGTTGAATTCATTACCATATGACGAATATAATCGTATCTTCAATAATAGTTATGATAAATCCATTTTGGATCAGGAGTTCTTGAAGGTCAGACAGAAACTTTCAAATAGTGGTTATACTGTGGTTGTTTTTGATATGGCTGAAAAAAGAATCAGGGAACCTGATGCAATGGCACACACCCATTTTAGTAGCACACACGGTAGAGTAGAAGCCGGGTTTTCTGGTATAGCTAAACCGGACAGGGAGGACAGGTCATTCTTTATTTCCAAGTTTTCACCTTTTTCTGAAATCTTAAGGGGTATAGTTGATAGATTTTGGCCCATAGTTTGTGATGGCCCAACTTTGGCAAATTTGTTTCCTAAAAGAGCGACATTTTCATATAGCAGATTTTTGAATTTAATGAAATTGTTAAATCTGAGGAAAACTTTGGTTGGGAGGGATCATATGGGCTGTTACTCATGTGGTAGGTGTAAAGTATGTGGAAGAGCGAAAAAATCTGGATGGGGCTAGCATCAATAATAGGAAATATAAAGCCATGAGTTATTTTAATTGCCGTTTTTGTGGGACTGTATACATTATTGGTTGTGGGTGCATATCCACAAGATGGTATATAGGACAGAACAAAAGAATGGCTAAAAAAAGTGTGATGAAACGTGTGCGTGTGATGAAACGTGGGTGATATCAGACATGGTAGGATGGAGAATCCTTTGGCAAATCATTTCCATATAGCCCATGGGGGCTCTGATGCTAGCCTGTTTTTTTAGTATCTTAGCTAAACCCATTTGTAGGTGGCAAATTTTTGACTAGTCTGTTGCAATTGGAAACAAAACTGATTATTAATTTTGGGACCTTACACCCCAGAAGTTTAAACCAGGAATGGAATATTTAAATCTCTTAGATGGTTTAAGGGTAGGATTTGTACAACTTTAAAAGTTATTAAATTTATTTATTAACAATGTAGTATAACATTTTTAATAGGTATGTTCTTTATTCAAGAACATTGTGATCATAGCTCTCAACCTTCCATCTCTAAAATGAGGAACACTAGCCCTCATAATGTGGAACAAATGGGCAAAATGTGGAATACATACTAATGACTTACTAACAGCTTCACCAAGGAAGGTCATAGGATGGTTAAAATATGCTGGTTTTACTTGTAAAGAAGATATTTTAATGAATTAATATGATTCATTTCTATTTACAATGGCTTTCACTTCAAAAAAATTCCTGACACTGAATGTGTGACAGAGTACTTCAATGTGGAACTTTGAGGAACTTCGAGGAACGTGAACTTTTTAAGACCCCAAATGAGGTACGTTCCTCATAGTGAGGTACACTTGAGAGGTATGCCGGTGTTTGTGTGCTAAAATCAAAATGAACAATGTTATGTAATGTTTTTGTAACTTGGAATAAGCAGGGTTAAGTTTTGTAACAATTGTATTTAATTGGATGATGTCACTGATTGTTTGATTGTGTCTGTTATATAAGATGATTTGGGATGGTGCGAAAATTGTTCCCTTGAAGGCACCTAGCCGAGGTACTAGGAAACACCATTAAATTTTGGAAACTATGTGCGTGACTTTGCTGTGTTTTTTCCAGCCTCAGTGGTTCCATTTTCATTCTTCCTCAACTCCCCTCCCACCAACCCCCTACCTTTTAGTTACTAACTTCTGGAAGAATGAGAAGGTTGCAAAGGACCAGTGCTCATTTGGTTGAGCTCCAGATATTGGCTTCTCTTACCAGTGTGCTAATTTGTCCTTTGAAACTGAGTCAAAAAACAATATCTGAGGTATGTTAGGGGATAGAGCATCATTGGTAAGTCGGATCTGAGGATTGGATCATAACCCAATGGTTGAGGAAAAATGAAAATGGACAGCACAGATGGTATGTTATGGTGAGTGCATAACTTACTTTTTTGGAGGTGAATATTGTGGCATCAGGGGGTCTGGATGACTGTTTTTTAAAAGATGAAGAAGATGGAAAGAAGTAGCAGAGCCACAAGAATCAGAGGCCATGTAGTGGAGTGTGATATTGACAAAATATTTGGCAGTGAAGGAGATGAAAGACTGAAGGATGCTGCAAATGATGGTATGGATATAAAGGGGGCATATTGGGCCAGTGAAGTAACTGATTTTAAGGGCATGCTCAGTGTTAGGCTTCAGGAAGATGGAAGAGAGAGCAGTAAACCAAGAGAGACTGATAGCAGTACTTCCAGCATAAAGACATGCAGCAGCAGTATTCGATTCCAGTGAAAGACTGTAGAAAGAAAAGAATGTGAAGGTGCAGAGGAGACAGACTGGAGCTCTTGAGAGCTGGAGTCAAAGGCCTGTTGTATGGGTGAAAACAATGTATAAACAACAAATAAGCAGGTAGACAATGTAAGCCATGCCCTTAGGATTCAGTTTGTCTGACATTAGGGCATTAATACAAATAGGAACTAAACCTTTCTATGAAGTACAGGCAGTCCCTGGGATAAGGACAAGATCCATTTTTTGGTCTGTCCTTACGTCAAATTTGTATGCAAGTTGAAACACGTACATATGGTTCTTATTAAATGTCACTTAGTCAACTATTTGTTTCAGTCTAGTATTTATTTTACTTATCTTTGCATAAAAACACTTTAAAAACACTTCCAAACAAAAAAAAAACTTAAACATAATACTGTATACTGTAGCTAGACTTCCTTGTTTCCTTTGAGCTATGCTTCCTTACTTCCTTCACCAAAGCTGGTTTAAGGCATCTTGTTGTTAAATGCAGTGTTTGAGGACTTTTTTGCGTGCACGCACACACACACACACACACACACACACACACACACACACACACACACACACACACACACACACACACACCATGCCTCTCAACTGTACAGATGTTTGCCTCACATTTTGGTCCATTTTTCATAAAATTGTGGTTGTTTAGCAAAAGTAGTGGCAAATCATTAAAGACTGAAGTTAGAAAATAATGACAGACATACCTTTCAACTGTCCAGATTTTCACAGACTGTCCAGATTTTGGCCTCCTATTTTTTGGTCTGCTTTTCATATACTTCTGGTTTTCTGGCAAATTAGTGGTAAATCATTACATATTGCAGTTAGAAAATGACAGACATTTGAGTTCTCAACTTCATATCCTGTTAGTCTGTCAACTTTCTAAGTTTGTAAACAATATTTAAAAATTGTCCATATTTTTGGGCATTTGTCCCACTTTTATTTATGGCTTTGTCCAGATTTCTTGCTCTAAGAGGTTGAGAAGTATAATGACGGACATTTGAGTTTCAGAAATCATACCCTTCAGAAATTTCATGCTAATGCAAAACTGGTTATTCTATCAACTTTCTAAGTTTGTAACAGCAATATTTAAAAATTGTCCCTATTTGTGGGCATTTGTCCCACTTCTATTTATGGTTTTGTCTAGATTTTTTGCTCTAAGAGGTTTAGGGATATGATACATACACCCACACCCACACAAACCCACACTCTTAAGCATACTTTACCTATTCCATAACTAAACCCCTCTCCTTATGCAACCACCCATGCCAGAAGATCGCTTGCTTGCTTGCTTTCACTCTTCACTCTGTCTCATACACACACTGTCTTCCTCATTCGTACCTGCATTCACTCACACATTGCACCCACTCTTCCTGATCTCACACACACACACAGCCACTTCCTCATTCATACCTGCATTCACTCACACGTCACTCTCACTCTCCCGATCACGCACACACACACACACACTTCTTCATTCATACCTGCATTCACTCACACATCTCTCTCACTCTCTCCCGATCTCTCTCTCTCACACACACACACACACACACACACACACACACACACACACACACACACACACACACACACACACACACACACACACACACACACACAGTCACTTCCTCATTCATAGCTGCATTCACTCACACACAATCGCTCTCACTCTCCCAATCTCTCACACACACACACACACACACACACACACACACACAGATTTGGGCAGCTTTTAACTGTTTTCATTTTTCTTATGTTATTTCCGACATTGCGGCAGCCCATTTGTATCTATGGGTGGCCCGCATGTCAGATGTCCGTAACCCGGGGACTGCCTGTAATTTTTGAGACATATGCATTAGCAGAAAAATGTGTTAATAACTGTGAAAGGATAAGTAACATATCTCCTTGGAAGGACTGTATTTATCAAATTTTAAATGTACAGTTAGAACAACTGAGATAGAAGACAGTGAATTAAAAATTTATTTTCTAAGCTTATGTCACAATCTGCATGTTATTAAAAAGTTGTGGAGAGAAAAGTATGAACTTGGGGATGAGAAGTTATGTAACTTTAAAAACAGAAAATAAGAAGATGTTCCTCATATTGATCATTGCTGCAGTAGCTTTAGCTACATGGTTTATATACTGATAAGGATATAACAGCTGGCGAGCTTGTAAAACCTCAGGGCACCTTCTATGTGCCCAAACTGTCGAGCAGTTCAAGCTGAGCTAACTAAAAGACATGTTGGACGTGAAGACCTTCAGAGCTTTACTGCTGCCGAAGATTATGCTCCTCTCAGGCTTGTGAGGATAGATATTTGGCTTATGCTTTCCTTTGCTGGGCAAATAATTTCCCTTTGCTGAAAAAAAATTCCATTTTCTTAATTTCATTGATGTTTTATTATTTTATTTTAAAGCTGGGAGATTTGTGTTTTAATGGACCGTCTTGAGACTGTAACATACTTTTGAACAGAGTACTTGTTTCTTTTGTTATTTTAACGGTAGTATAAACTTACTGAAAACTTATTTTCTGTGGAGAAAGTGTGTTTATTTTTTCTTTGTGAGTCTGTCATAGTGTTTTAAAATGCTTTTTACTGTGTTTTTTTTTTCTGTCAAAAAAAGCATGTTCTGTGGACTGATTGTTTTACCAGCATTCGCTGATTGTCTTCTCTGGGAAAGAGGCACCATTTTCGTCTTGATCCAGCCAGAAAAAGGAAAAAGTTAAGCAAACAGCTCTTGACACCACAGCAGGCTAGCAGTTTGCCTCAGCTGCAGGTGGATGACACTGCTGTGGCCATTTGTTGTACCTCAGACATCTCATCTTTTACCATGGAGCCCTCTGGTGTAGTACCTACAGCTACTTTGAACTGGGGGTTAGACACATCCCCTGCAGCTATTGGAGTCCCCACAGTGGGCAAGAGAGACCGACTCTTGTCAGTCCTGAGAGAGAGAAGAGGAAAGGTTTCCCTGTTGTGCCAGAGTGCATATTCCTGGGAAAGCAGCTGCTGCCATTAGTAACACAGTTGGTTTCTCTTTTTCTGAAAAAAGAAAGCGGAAAAGCAAACGTAACTTCTGCTCTTCAAATTTCATTGGATAGGAGTAGTTTACTGGGTCTGGTTCGGGGGTTTAATTCAGGCTGTTGACCTTTCTTGTAAATTAATCTCTGGTAAAAGAAAGAGGTATTCTGAATCTGAACAGGAAGATGCAGAGGTGGATTCAGGGATTTTTTCTCAGATTTATGATTCAGACGAAGAGGAGAGATCAGTTTCTGATTCTCCCTGTGAGGATTTCTCTTTCTATGTGATTATTACTAGACTGTGCTGTGAGTCCCTCAGAAAATAATCTGTAGTTACAGAAGCATTTTCCAAACTGTACACCCATTCCTCCTGTTTTGTATGCTTTATTGGATGTATGTGTTACTTCCTGCAGTTTTCCTGCTAGTCAGACAGCTATCCCAAAAAAGGCAGATAGGGATGTATAAAGTTCCTCAGTCTATTAAATTTTATACAGTAATCCCAAACCTAACCCAGCAGCTATAGCCTTAGCTGATTACCCTCTTGCTAAACCCTCAGTTAATTCCAATCCTACTCTTTCTGATAAGAATGGGAAAATTATTGATAGGTATGGGGGAAAAGTGTATCTTTCTGCGACTTTGATTATTAGAATTTTAAGTTGTCAGGCTCTTGTGTTAAAGTTTGTTCTGACAAATTGTGAAATTGAGAAGTGTTTTGTCTGCAATTCCTTCTTGTAGAAAAATCTGCTTTAAATAACTTAGTTTCTTCTGTTGTAGAGATCTCTACTCATTGTTTGCACTGTGTGTATGACTCTCTTGATACTTCTAGGGCTATGGCCACTGATGCTGTTTTAAGGTTTCCATGGCTGCATTCTCATAACCTTCCAGATGATGTTTAAAATGAGATTTAAAATTCTCCTTTGGATAGAGATTTAATCCTCTGCTGTGGAGGATATCAAAAAGTGTGATGAAAGAGGCAAGCTGATCCAGAGAATCTCCAAGATTTTTCAGCCCTCCTTTTTGAAATTGTCCAAGGCATTTTCTTTCTCTTCATTCAGTTTTGGTAAAAAAAAAAAAAAAAAAGAAAAAAATGAATCCGTCTCGGCAGAATTCAGGTAAACATATGTTTAAGAAGAAATGGCAATGAGGTTCCAAAAAGAAGTCTCAAACCTCCCAAAACTTTTGATCCACTCCCACCCTGCCCCCTTTTTTCTTCCAGAAAGTCGGAATCTCCAGTTTTCTCTTTGGCAACAGATTGTTTCAGACAGATGGTTTCTGAAAATCATACGTCAAGGTTACAGGAGGTCATTCCTCATCCTCCAGATAAGACATTTTTGTTTCCACCTGTTTCTCATAACATACTGTCCCAAAGAGTGATAGAACCAGTTTCTCCTTCACAGGTGGGAAAAGTTTTTTTATGCAAGGATGTTCATAGAGCCAGAGAAAGAAGATACTTGGAGACCAGTTCTGGATCTTTCTTTTTTAAACGTGTTGGTGATAGTGCCCAAATTCAAAATAATGTCACTTCATAACCCGTTTACCCCTTCTTCATCTTTAAAGTTACCTGGTAACACTAAACTTAAAAAATGCTTATCATCATATCCCTCTTCTTCCAGACATCAGATGTTTTGTATGTTTTTTTTCTGTCTGGATCACATTGTCAGTTATCTGCCTTACCCCTTGGACTGTTCACTACACCAAGAGTGTTCACAGTGTCTAGCACCTGTGTAGCTCATTGCAGGCTACAGGGTATCAACTTTTTTCTATATGTAAACAACTTGCTTATCTTTGCAGAGTATTTTTCAAAGAACCAGGAATCGCTCTCTTGAGTGAGAGAGTTCTTACACAAGCTGGGATTCCAAGAGAACATTTAAAAAGTCTTTCTTAACTCCCTCACACAGGATTGTGTCCCTGAATGTCAACTAGACAAACACAATTCAAAGAGCTTTTCTTCCACAGGAAAAACCTCTTTCTAAAATTTTCCATTCAAACTTCTGTCACTGTGAGGGAATTCCTCAGGATTTGGGGTCTCATGGCATCTATGATTCTCTTAATACTCCTGGCAAGTCTCCACATGAGAAAGATACAGTGGTATCTTTGGTCCTGGCATCAATACACTTCATCTTTTCAAATCCCAGTGCTTGGGTTTGAAAACTGGCAAAATTCTGTTCCAGGACTCCTTGCAAGAAGGCCTGGAAGACAGATGCCTTTTCTTTTTTTTTTGAACTGGAATGTTCCCGTATGCTTTTCCACCCTGTCCACTAATATGAGGGTATTTCTAAAGATTCAGAAGGAATCCCCCAAGATCATTGTGGTGACTATCTTCTAGCCCAGCCAACCATGGTTTTCCTTCTTTTGGAGTTAACCAGAAGCAATTACCACAAGCATTCTCACAGATTAATCTACTCATACAAGAACATATACATACTGACATCAATTATCTTCACTTAACTGCCTGAACGATAGGGTCTTAATTCCTTTTAGGCACCTGTTTTCTGAGGATTTGTAGCAGGTACTAAGGGAGGCAAAAAATCCTGCTACTAGAAAATCATATATTAGCAAATGGAAAAGGTTTCTTAGTTGATGCCAACATCATAATCAGCAGCCATTCATGGCTAGTTGTTCTCTGGTTTTACAGTATTTGTGTGAGGTACTATCCTATGGCCTTTCTTATTCCTCTGTCAAGGTTCATTTATCAGCATGTTTGCCCATGGATCCTTCTCTTTCAATGCAGTCTCATGTCAAAATGTTTTTGAAAGGGGATTTGCATAAGAGGACCCCAAGAAAACTGATGGCTGTCCTTGGAATCTTAATTTCGTGTTAGAGAAGCTAACACTTACTTCATTTGAACCAGCTAATCTGGCTGACTTGAGGTTCTTAATGTGAGAGATAGTTTTACTGATTGCAATGACCTCTGCAAGAAGGTTGTCTGTGTTGCAAGCTGTTCTGGTGAGTCAGCCATACCTCATTTTCCATAGGGACACGCTTTCTTTGAGAACTAATCCTTCTTTTATACCTAAAGTGGTATCTGAGTTTACTTTAGCTAAACTATCCATCTTCTTTTCTGAACCTGAGAATGAGGGAAAAAAGATACTCCATACCTTGGGCAGCCACAGACCACTTAGTCTGTTATACTCCCCTTAACAAATCACAGACCACTTAGTCTGTTATACTCCCCTTAACAAATCTATTCCAGGGAGGGTTAAGGCTCACTCTACCAGGGCCTTGACTTCATCTGTGGTTTCTTGGAAATGGTTGGAGTCTAGAAGTATTCAATAAGCTGCTACTTGGTCCTCTGTACATACCTATGCAAAGCAGTACAACCTTGATTCCTTATGTCGATCCAGATCAAGCTTTGCTAGGACCATTCTCCAGGGACTCTGGGACTCTAAGACTCTTCTCCTTCCACCTCCCAAATATAGTAAGCTAAGGTAATCTACCCATATAGCTAACTGTAGCAGTGTTCAAAATGATGAACATAATACAGTTCTGTAAGTTGAACTTACCATAGCAGTAGATGTTAGAGTGGTCGCTGCTACAGTAGGGGTTCCCTCCTTCCACCCCCCCCTTTTTTTTAAGCCAGAGTGTGGATATTTATTTTTTATTGTTCCTGTCATTGTCCTTTAAGGGCTCAACCTCTACTTCTCTGGTGGCAGGAAAGCTTTGAAGGGCTTTGCTGCTACACTTTGTCATTTAGTCAGCTCAGTTTGGACTGCTTCGCAGTTTGGGTGAATGTAAGGTGCCCTGAAGTTTTGAAAGCTGCCCGGCAGTTATATCCTTGGCAGGATATAACCCCTGTAGCTAAGGCTACTGTAGCAGTGATCATTCAAACATCTACTGTTATGGTAAGTTCAATTTACACAGCTGTATTTTGCAGCATGTGCCTAATGTGATACTAATAAATGTGGAAAAAAGGAGTGTTAAGTATTGGGGGCAGCCAAAAATGTTTTTTTTTTTCCTTCTGTGGGGATGAATCACATTTAATAGATGACTGTAGAAAAAGAAGGTGTGGGGTATGGGCAGTGTGGGAATTTTGGACATTCCAGAAGAAAATGTAAGCCATATTATTGGAAATGCAGAACTGAGGAGAATTTTGGTTTGATTGTCCACTAATTAATGGCCGAAAGACAAAGTAAGGGAAATGAGGAGGAAGAACAAGTTTTTACACAAGGAAGGGTGGAAGTGAACGATGAAAGGATGAGGGTGGGGTGAGGGTGAGGAAGTACAAGATAAAAATATAAAAAAGATGCAATAGATGCAGTCCATAAACTAATAAAAGAAAAAGAAATGCATAAAGAGGCGGAAAACAAGTTCTGGGATATTAGAAACAGAGGAAGAAGAATATGGAGATATTTTATTTTATTTTATTTTATTTTATTTTACATTTGTTGACCGGGCTAGTCTGGCTGGATACATGTCCATTTTCAGCAGAGGCCCGAGGAGAAAAGCTCCACTATAAAACTAAGTACATTACATAAACAATTTACTACTCTAAGATAATAGCTAAATAGCTAGATAGTAGATATGAGCTCTGTGTCAGAAAAAAGGCAGAAGGTTCTGTTGGGTACGGGTGAGAAGTACAAAAAGGAGGCCAAAATTTGAACTAAAAAAATGCAAAAATGGATAAGGTTAATATAAGTATAGCAGCACTGAATGTGAATAGCAGGAAACGTGGTCTTAGAAGAATGACAGCATTTGAATGATGTGAAAAAATAGACGCAAATGTAATTTGTTATCTTGATACAAGATGTACGGATTCAAAACAATGGAATTTGAGATGATGTGGAAAAGAAGTGCTGTGGACTATAGGGAGTAATACATATTGCTAAAAATGAAGAGATTAAAATATTAGACATAATGGTGGTGGTGGCAGGGAGAGTTTTAGTGTGTGTGATAAGAAAGGGGCAGAAGGTGTTCAGAAAAGTAGCAGTGTATGCATATGCAAATGCAACTGAATGTTTTTGGAAATTCAAAATTATGTGATAGTAAATATGTCTATTATGGTGGTGGGAGACTTTAACTGTAATTTAAGAAAGGTGAATGGGAAAATAGCCCATGATATAAAAATACTGAGAGGTTGTAAATAATAGCAAGTTGAGAATTGGTAAAGAGAAAGAATATACTTACAACATGGGGTTACTTAAAACAGAAATTGACTATATTTCATTTACAGATAACATGCAATAAATAAAAGATGGAATTAGAGAAGCAAAGTTTTCAGATCATAGGGTTGTATGAGCAATAATAGGAAATAATGAAAACATAATAAAAGAAAGAAAAGGGTGAACAGGTCTGAGAAAAAAATGCAGAAATGAAATGTCTTAAAGAAAAGAGCAACTGCGGGATGATGATACAGCAATGACTTTGTTTTATGGTAATTTGACAAAGTGGTGGCTGGTGTGTAAAGAAAAATTGGAAAAAAACATACTTAAAATGAGAGAGGGAGCAATGGAAGAAGAAAAGGATGACATATAATACACAAAAAGACATTTGTGAAAGAGTAGTAGAGAAAGGGGTAAGGTGAAGTTTTTGAAAAAAAAAAAATTCTATCAGTATAATAAAGAAAAATAGAGCATGATATTTAAACAAAAATATTATTTAAAAAGGAGAAAAGAAGTTTTCCCATTTTTTGAGCAAGAGGCTGAGATATAATAAGAGAAAAATGAATGTAATGAAGGATGAAAAAGGACAGTTATATGAATATGAGGAAATTATGGATATAGTTGAAAGGTATATATTGAATATGTATGCGAAAAAGTATGTGACAGAGTGAAAAAGGAGGGAGTGGATGAAGCCGAATAAAGAATCAAGACGTAAGAGTTAGAAGATGCTATAAAAAGGAGGTAAAGAATAATCTGTACCAGGTCCAGATGGATTAGGATATATTTTTATAAAGACATGTAAGATGATGAAAATGATGTTTTTCTAGAAATATTAAAGGAATGGATGGAGGAAGGTATAAAAGAAGAAGAGATTTGTAAGGAGAATTACAAAATATAAATGGAAAAAGGAGATAAGGGAGGAAATAAAAAAAATGGAGACCAGTTTTGTTGAGAAATACTGAATGTAAAATATTGATGAAGATTATTCAGAAAAGACTGATGGATGTTATGAAAAACTAGATGAAGGGGTGTATGAACTTAAGGGTAAAAGAGTAAATGAACTACTAATGATGGCTGAAGATGTGATTGAGAGTATATTTAAGGGGAAAAGAGAAGGAAAAGCCTCAGTATGTGGCTAAGGATTTGATAGTATTGATCATGGAGAAATGCTGAACACAAAAGAATATGAGGTAGGAGAAATGTAAGGACAGTAAGGATGATTTCTGAAAATTCTTTTGTCTGTGATGGTGAATGGATGGGTAAAATAAAGACAGCGAAGCAGGGCTAAAGCAGCCTTCTCCATTGAGCATGTGGCTATTTGTGACCGTAATGAATGCAGGTATACAAGCATGTAGATTAAGCGTAGAGGCTGGTAGATGGGAAGTTAAGGAAGGGGAAAGTTACCATAAATGTTAACCTCTGCAGGTGATTTGGTCTTAGTAGCCAAGAATAAACAATGGATAAAAGAGATAATTTACACAACAGAACATATTTTCTGTACAGCAGGATTACAGTTAAATAAGTAAAAATTAAGCATTTTGGAGAGAATGGAAGGAATTTATTTTACCAGAAGTGAAATTGATGTTCTAGGGGTTAAGTTTGGAGTGGACCAAGTAGTAACAGAACAATGGACAGAAGTTCTAAAAAAATGCAAAAGTTGACAGATTGGTGGAGGGTGTTTCAGTTGTCCCAATGAAAAAGGCTATATATGCCAAATACACAAAGTTAGCATATTTAGGTGGTGTGTACATGCTTCCAAGCTGTATGGAAACTGACAAACCAGATGAACTACAGAACTTGCACTGGGCTGTAAAAATAAATACAAACAATAAAACCAACATTCAGCTAGCAAACGGCTTGGTAAGAACGTTATTAGAAGGTTAAGCGATATCATCTATATCGTATCATAGACATAAGAACCATTTAAAAAAATCCACAACTTATATCATCCACTTTTAAAAAGAGATTTAAACACCCCCCCCCCCATAAAATCGCTAACTGGAACCTTAGAATCAAAGAACCAGTAAGATTCCCCAAATCAATTTATTGTTTGTATGGAAACTGAATTATTGGGTTTGATTTTTGGTTTTCTGTGGGGAACAATGTTGAATCGAGTCAAAAGAGCGATAATTTATAATGTAAAAGAAAAGGGAAGCTTGAATTTAATAGCATGAATAAATGTGTTTTGCGTTTTAAAAAAGTGTCTGTAAAAAGACAATACCAGGAAATTTTTTTATTTGAAAAGTACAAAGTTATGCGGATGGGTGGAGTAAGAAAAGGAAAACAGGAACAAAAAAGTTTGGAAGAGAAGGAATATGAAAGCAAAATAAAGATATCGTAAATTGGTACAAATGAAGTAGAGATGAAAAGGAAAGAATGGTATAAAAATAATGAAAGTGAACTATTACATTGATCCTTGGGGGGAAATGGGGGTGGTTGAATACAAGAAATCAGTAAGGAAAATGCGGCAGGAAAGATTTGAATCTTGTTTTGAAGCAAGTGATTCTTTGTGGCATTTATTATTGGACAAACTGCCAGTGAAAAGTAACGTGAAATATAAATTGATACAACAAAGAATGTATAATAGCTTTAATACTGAAGAGACATCACAACATTCTGTTTTGGTTTGCAAGACAAATGAAGGTTTTTGGACATTATTCAAAGATGATTATGACTGGAAAGTATTTGAAAACACTGATATGTGATATGGACATGGTGCTGTATGGGAAATATAAGGGTCAAAGTGAAAAAGAAATTAAAAAATGGGATACATTTTTATTCATTGGTATTTGTGTTTCTAGAAAAGAAGATGTGAAGAATTGCTGTATAACAAAAGAAAAGAAAATACGATAAGGGCATAGTATGTGATATAAAGAAATGTTTATGGTCGAAATGGTGGGGGATGAAATGGGTTTTACATGCATTTAGGAATATAAACATGCAAAATGTTTTATTTTGATCTATAAAGTATGATTTAAAGTGTAAATATAATGAACATGTAAAAAATGAAATTAAGATGGAAAATTGTTAATGTAATAAATCAACACCCTACTCTTTTTTATAGGTTTGAGGGAGCTTTTACATCCACCTGAGCTACCACCAACTCAAGCAGATGGGTCCTCAGTTTAACATCTCATCTGAAGGATGACACCCCCCCCCCCCATGCTGCACTGCAGTGGCAGTTATCCACCTGTTGTGGGAATAATATGCTACCTATTGCACCATTGCTCTGTAACATACTCTGTAACAGAAGTAATTGCTTTACCTATTTTCAAGTGATCTGCATACAGAATACAGTGACACTGCCACTAAAATGCTTATTTGGTAGTCATCTGGATACACCTGTCTCACCACACTGCTGTGAGTACCCGCAGGAGCCATTTCTCCCTCAACTCACCCAACATATTGATCATATCTGCCGTGGCATCATCTGAGTTTGCTGCCTTCCCTCTCTTTAGTGCTTTTCTTACTACTTCTAGGGTGGGCTCTTCTTTCTCTTTCGTCACAGGATTTGTATGGGACAGTGCAGTTTATGTGAGGATTTCTTCATTCAGAAACTGCTGGAAGTGAGTCTTCCATCCACCTGTGATATTTTGTGGACTGATGAGAAGATTATTGCTGATATCTCTTATGAATGATATCTGATGACAATCTTGTTTGTATTTCTATCTTTACTTTGCAACCTTATAAGTGTTTTGTCATGCCATCTGCTGAGTGACTATTCGAAAACTGGAAGTGCCTCTAATATTTCGACTGATCTTGTAGCTTCTTTGTTAGCCAACCAGTATTCCTTCTTAGCCTGGTCCATTTATTTCCTCCCCACTTTTCTCCTGCACTCCTTCTTTCTTTTGATAATTTCCTGGACCTCTGCTTTCCAATGTCAGCTTTACTTATGTACATTATTTCCATACTTTGATCAACTGAATGTTTGTTCTGTAGTCTAAACACATGCTATTTTCAGATAGTACCATTCTTCTTCCAGTGTGCCTATTTTCTCTTCTTCCTTAGAAGAACCCTAAGTATTCCTGTGATCTCTTGTACTTTTCACTCCAGTCAAATTCCAAGTCTTCAGCTTAGTGTCTGTTGACCTTAGAGCCTTCTCTGTCCATTGTTTACAGTGTACTGTGGCCTCTAGTTGTTTATGCTGTGGAATGGTGGTTTCACTGGAGATAACTGCAGTCTCTGATTCTACTCCAGTACCTTATTCTTACTAAGAGGAAATCTACCTGAGTTACACGTTGGCCTGACTTGTATGTGTTCTTGTGTGTGTCTCTCCATGGATTAGCTACCATCAAACCATTTGGTAGAAAGAAGTCTAGAATGGCCTCTCCTTTATTCTAGTTGCCCCACCCATGTGGACCCAGATAGTCATCATATCCTGTTCTTCCTGTCCAGACAATCATTCAAGTCCCACATTATCAAAATCATCTCATGTTGTCCTGCTTTATGTAGTAGGTCATGCATTTCCTTTCCAATGTACTCTTTTCTTTGCAAATCACAAGCCTACTGTGGGGCACAGACTAAGATTCCGAATGCGGCCCTGTCTCTGCAGGCTTTTCTCAAATTCCTGTATAAAGTCCGTATTGCAGATCCAAACACTGTATTCATGGAATCTGCTAAGGAAGCTGGACTGGCTTCAGGGTGCAGTACATTCTGAAATTAAATTGAAAGTAAATTGCTGAATGGTTATGACTACAACATTGACAGCACTGGAGCATCTAAAGTTATGCTAAATGAACTACTTAACGATGCTTTATCTTACACACTTGTTATTGGTCCACCATCCTGGAGTTCTGTATCCAGATGTTATGACTTACTGGTACAGTGACCCTCCTGGAAGTGTACTCCTAGATTTTTGTTAATAAGCTCATTGCAAAGGTAGACCATCAAGGGAGAGGTGACTGCAGCTGTAAGGCTATCCTGCCACTATTACAATGCTGCTGATGTTCACACATGTACTGCATTTATTATTTTATTACTTCCATGCATAATACATTTAATGTGATCAGAGTCAGAACAGTGTTTGTCTAGTGCAGGCATATTTGCATTCAAGGTGTTTTGTGCAGACAAAATGATGTGAGAGGAAGCCAGCATTACTTGTATGGGAGCCACATACATATGTGCAGCACTACTACTACTACATTTAGTGTGCGGTTTTCTCAGGTGGGCCATAGAGGTATGGTTATTGACCAGAATGTATGCAAATTTGGTGACTAGCCCATATACTATGATGTAACTCCTACTAGTTCTACTGCTGTGGTGAGTTTATTTGCATTATTATTTTATCTGAACATTTAATGTTGTGGTAAATGTCTTCTTCAAATATACTTTCTTTCAAAGCAGCATGCATGGGATTGTCACAAATAGCTACAAATAGCTAATAGTTTGACCTAGAGTTATGGATGTTTGTATTTGTAAATTCAAATTCCAACAGTGCATTAGGAGCAGTACCCTTCCATGATACCTGCATTTGTGCAGGGTCCTGATTGACTGAGCTATCATGCAATTGTGTATTTTATTTTTAGATATACTGCCAGAATCTTTGTCTGTTGGCAAAACTCTTTCTTGATCACAAGACCTTGTACTACGATGTTGAGCCGTTTTTGTTTTACGTTATGACTGAAGCAGACAACACGGGCTGTCATCTAATTGGCTACTTCTCTAAGGTGAGTTTAAGAAGAGCAGAAGCATTCTGTAGACAACTGTGATTTACGTATAACATTACCTGGATGCCAGAATTTTTTTTAAAGAGGTAGTGCAGTTTCCTGGTATTGGGATCCAGATAAAGTGTGGTTAATATTCAATAGGGTAAATGAATCCTGGGAATATTGCATTATTCAAGTAAGTTTCGTAATGTAAAAATCTTTGACTGGCATGTTAGTACTGTGTTTACATTGGCACTGTACTTGTAATATGAAATATGTGATCTTGTTTTTGGAGATCCCCTGAATTGGGTTATTACCAATCATAATTCTAACTTTTTTGGCTCCCAGCTTCATGAAGCCACAGCCTGTTTGTTACATGAAGGTGTCTGAAATTTTAACGTATATTATGAGATTGTGCTATCAAGTGGTCAGTGTTTGGTTTCCTTATTCTCTTCCTTGGTCACAGTGGCAAATTTCTGTGATTTTTAGAAATGAGCACCTCAGCTTTTTATGCCTAAGCAGGTGTAAGGCTTCTGCAAGTAAAAGTACATTAGTCAACAAAAGAAGACAGTTAAACATTAGGCTAATTTCCCACTTCTTGTCATCTCAAGTAATTTTTTTTTTGTTGTAAAATGGGTGTTGCGACTCCTAGGTATTCAGTTGTTGATCTTTAGTTGTAGTCGAGTCCTATTCTTTGTGACATCAGTGACTTTAGCACACCAGTCCTGTCTGACAGGAACTGCTTCTTGAAGTTCTTGCAAATTCGTATTCATTACTTCAGTAATGAAGAAACAAAACAAGATATGTGAATAAACCTGGACAAACCACAACTTCACATAGTATAAAACAGGTATATTCAGCCGGCACAGCACAAATTTCATAAAAACACATGTATTAAAACAACTGTTTAACACTACAGGAAAACAATAAAAAGATGAGCACTTTCATGCCTGTCACAGGCGCTTCCACAGATCTAATACACAACAGTTCAAACATTTCTAAAGTATTCACTTTTAAATCTGGGCAGGATAAGGCCCTAGATCTCAGCACAGGTCTTAATGGTACAGAACCATTTTAACCTTTCTCACAGTCAGCATGCAGTTCTAAAATCCACTTTGCCTCTACACATTCAGTCTTAGTTTTAATGTCACCTCTTGTAATACTAAGTTTAATCAACTCTAGTATCAGAAACATAAATCTATGAGTAGAATCAGTAACTACAACATGCCTAGCAAAGGGCATTTCTAACATCTTAGAGATATCAATATGCTCATTTTTCCTGTCCCTTAGAGCTCTGTTCGTTTTACCAACATAATAACATCAACAAACCTTGCAGACAGCAAGATATACTAAATTTGAACTTTTAAAGTCTGCATAAAAGTTAAATTGGTAAATCCGTCCAGTCACAATATTCTTGTAACTATTACTACTATTCACATACTTACACGCTACAAGATTTACATAGATACGTCTCTTTCCGGCTTGATAGCAAGTCATTCTTACTCCTTGCTGGTTTATAACACAATAACTGTTCTATGGACTGACTGTTCTTAAAACAAAAATTAGGAGCATCATCCAAAAAGTTTTTGTATTTCTCATCAGCAATTAGAATATGCCAAATGTTCTTCATGTTTCACTGTTGCAGTCATTACATTTGGGGTAATCTGCTGGCAGGTTACCCTCAGTCAGCCTGATTAACAAAGTCTTGGGTCCTGCGTCGGTTGCTGTCCCTTCTTCCATGACGTCATGTCGTCAGGGGTATAAAACATGCAGCCGACGCCATTACATCAGTCTTTTGTGCTGCGCGGTGCCTGAAGCAGAAGCAGTTCACAAATGCCGGTCGGCCAACTCCTGCATTTTTGTTTTTGAGTTTCAGTACCGAAGTCTTCAACTAAAAGCTAAGTACCCCGTTGGGGAAACTTTTTCTTGCTCCTTATCGATGTCAGTAAAAGATAATTGCATTACTTGTGGGAAGCAAATACCTCATAAGGATTTTCATTTGTACTGTATTCCTTGCCTAGGCCCTGACCACAACGTGCCTTGCTGTCGGTTTTGTGCTAAATTTAACCAATGCACGATTAAACGTAGATATATTTTTGCTTTTAAATATCCAGAAATGTCGTCGGTTAGCAATCCGACTACCGGAATGCCTAAAAAATGCAAAGAAAAAGACAGAGACAGACCGTCGAGGTCCAAAAATGACGACGATGCTTCTCCTAAGCCGTTCAACGGTACTCAGTGAGGCGCTTTCGTAGCCCCTGATACCCGCTACTTTTTATTCGCAGGCCTCTGCTGAGACCCATTCGGAGTCCGGTATGCCGCAAGATGCTTTAAGTATTGAACCCGTGGATGTCTCTACCTTAGATGGGTCCGGAGCCACTGAGCAGGCACCGGCTTCTGAGGGTGGTTTCAGACCTACAGATTTGTATATTAAACCAACTCCATCTTCAAAACTAAGGCCACAATCTACTTCTGTGTCTAAAAAACTGACACTTGGGCCACATGTACAGGCCACAATGCCTAAAAAACAAATGATCAAAATGGCTGAAGATTTAATTACCTTGATCAGGGGCTCCCATCCCCCTCCTGCTAAGAGGCCTAGGCAAGGCACTGACTATGAATCTTCAGATCAGGTTACTATTTCTTCTGATTCTTCTTCTGAACAGGATTTATCAGTACCTACTTATGAGGACTCTGATGCAGAAGATTCCATTCCTTCTGCTTCTCCCCCTGAGGATTTCTCTTTTGGGGAAACTTTACATACCTTAAGGGGACATTTCCACTGGGAAAGTCAGGATTTTTCTGAATCTAAAAAGAGACTGAGGGATTTTCTCCTTCTTCCTCAGCATAGACCTTTGGCTATACATCCTGTTTTAGACATTGTTGATGATGTTTTCTCAGAATCCAGTATGTCTCCTGATTCTCTGCCTCTGGCTCCTAGCAAGCCAGAGAGATATTACAGGGTTCCTGACTCCCACAAATTCCTTTTCAAAAATCCTACTGCTGACCCTGAAACCATTTCTCAGGGTCCCAAGGGCGTTAAGGCCTCTACTGCTAAAAATCCTACTCCTTCTGACAGAGATGGGGTAAGAAGGTTTACACGTCTGCAACCTTGGCAATCAGGGCTTTAAACTGTCAATTTCATATGCTTAAATATCAACAGCATGTCATGGGTTTACTTAAACAGAAAATTATGTTGATCTCTGACTGTGTGGAAAATAGAGTTGCAAGATTTATTACATTCAGCTGAACAAGTTGGAAAACATACTTTGCAATGTGGTTTTGATTCTTTGGAGGCCTCTTGCAGGGCTGCTGTAACTGGATCTGTGATAAGAAGGCATGCTTGGCTCAAAGAGCAAAATCTGCCTGACCATATTAAAGCAAAATTGTTGGATGTTCCTTTACAACAGGGCAGTCTCTTTGGTAATAAGGTTGAAGAAGTTTTAAAAAAGACAGAAGATAAAGCTAAATCTATGCAGACTGTGAAAGATTTCTTACAAGTGCAGCCACCCAGATTTAGTAGGCACTGGCCTACTAAGAACTGGTCCTTTCCAGTTCCCTTGAGAGCCGTTCAAGTCAAATCCAGACATTCCAAAGGCTCCAGGTTTCAGTCACAAGTAACTTTTAGAACAAAACAATGGGATGCTTCCAACTCCAAACCTGGAAGCAACAAGACACCCCCCTATAGTAAACAGTCTCAATGACTTTCTTCTACAAATACCAAGCACTTACCTTTTGGCCGCCCCTTTGGGGGGAAAACTGGCACTTCATGCACAAAATTGGCAACTGATTACCCAGGACAAAGGGGGTTTTAAATATAGTATCCCAGGGATACAGATTTCAATTCCACACGTTGCCAAAACCAAAAAGATGGCTAGATCTGCCTCCAAATCAGTGGGCAGAGGCCCAGAAACAAGTTCTGTCCCTCATGAATATGGGGGCTATTCAGTCAGCACCAGAAGGGGAAAAGGGACAAGGCTTCTATTCAAGACTTTTCCTGGTACCCAGAAAAGACAAATCATGGCGTCCAATTCTGGATTTATCCATTCTGAATACATTTCTGGACATTCCAAAATTCAAGATGCTGACTCTTCAACACTTACTACCTATGCTAGGCAAAGATGCCTGGTTGGTAACTCTAGACTTAAGAGGCTTACCTGCATATCCCAGTCAGGTAATCTTGCAGAAGATACGTCCGCTTCAAAGCAGGCTACTTGCATTACCAGTTCTCCACTGCCCTTTGGCTTATCTACTGTGCCCAGGGTCTTCACAAAGTGCCTGGCACTAGTAATTGCATTTTGCAGGCAAAGAAATATTCAAACTTATCCATACCTGGACGATTGTCTAATTCAGTCAGAAAACAAGGACACTCCTCTAAAGCATCTGGCGTTTGTAAAAAAAGGGTTCCAACTTGTCTAGGGTACACCATAAACAAAAAGAAATCACAACTGGTACCCTCTCAAAAAATTACATTCCTGGGTGCAAGCTTGAATACAACTACCCAGATGATTTACCTTACGCCAGAAAAGCAAATTCAATTGATGACTTACTTCAAACAGGTGGCCACAAAAACCCAGCTTTCTGCAAGACAAATTCTGCAGGCCTTGGGGTTCATGGCCTCTTGCATTCTTGTAATTCCATATACAAGACTGCATATGAGGAAACTTCAGTGATACCTAAAAAGGCTTATGGAGTCAACATTGTCACAGCCTGGAAACAATGATTCCTATCATACCTTGCCTGCAACTAGAGTTCCTATGGTGGGCAGAGGCCTGCCACCAAAACAAGGGACGGTCATTCACTCCCCCCTGCCGCCCATACCCTGACTACAGACGCATCAGACTATGCTTGGGGGGGTCCATCTGGCAGGGAGATGCATTCAGGGCAAATAGAGCCCAAATCAAATGCACCTACATATCAATCAGAAAGAGATGCTAGCTGTACAGAATGCTCTGACAGCCTTCAAGGACTACCTTCATCCAGGACAACTACTGATAAAGACAGACAACACCACAGTCATGTGGTACATAAACAAGCAGGGGGGCACACATTCCTACTCCCTTTGCAGACTAGCCATGGCATTGTGGAACACGGCCTTGACTTATCAAATACATCTACAAGCTCAATTCCTGCTAGGAAAACTAAATACTCTGACAGACGAACTAAGCAGAAATCTTATGGACCCACACGAATGGAAACTGGAGCCACAAAATTTCAGCATGTTGACATAAATGGGGGAGCCAAGACATAGATCTTTTTGCCTCACCCCAAAACTATCAGTTGGACAAATTCTGCACAAGAATTCATTACAAAAAAGCTTGGAAAGTATATGCTCTATCCTTCAGCTGGAAAAACCTATCAGTCTGTGCTTTTCCCCCTCTGCCTCTGCTCTCCAAAGTCTTACTAAAAGTCAGACAGGGCAAACCAAAATTATTCTGATTGCCCCAGACTGGCCTCGCCAGCACTGGTACCTGCTCCTGCGCAACCTTCCTTCTTGGCACCTGCCTCAGACACCTAACCTACTGTCTCGGCAGAACTACCAAATTCTGCACACTGAGCTCCAAACTTTGAATCTTGCAGCGTGGCTAATCAACTGATTTCACCCTTTATATCTCTCAGCAAACCTGTGATGGATGTCATTTTGGAGGCTAGAAGGCCTAGTATTAGAAAATTTTATGCTGACAAATGGAGAAGATTCTGTGCCTGGAACCAAGCACAAGCAATAAGCACAGCAATGCCCAATATTCCTCAGATTCTGCAATACTTAACTGAGATGCTTCACAAAGGCCTGTCATTTTCTTCCATAAAAATCCATGCCTCTGCCATTTCAGCTCATTACAGCACAGAGCCTTCCATTTTTTCTCATCCTCTGCTAAAGCAGTATCTCAGAGGGTCCAAAAATGTAAGTCCTCCCAGGAGAGCACCAACTCCTGCATGGGACCTCAATTTTGTCTTGGAAAAGCTCACTCTACATCCTTTTGAGCCAGCTATTACTGCGGACCTAAAATTTCTCTCTTGGAAAACAGCTTTTCTTTTAGCAGTCACTTCAGCTAGAAGGATTTCAGAACTACAGGCTCTTATGGCAGTGGAGCCTTTCATTATTTTTTACCCGGACAGGGTGGCTCTCAGGACCAGTCCATCCTTTATGCCTAAGGTGGTATAGAGTGTGGCTCTTAATCAGACCATTCATCTGCCAACTTTCTTCCCAAATTCACAGACAAGGGTGAGTAGATTCTGCATTCATTGGATGTACACAGACAACTAAGATTCTACTTAAACAGGACAAAATCTTTAAGAAAATCTGAACTATTGGTGGCATTTGCTGCAGGAGCAGAGGGAAAGGCTATTTCAAAGCAGACTATTTCAAAATGGATAAGCCATTGTATTCGGTTCTGCTATATGCACCATCATAAACCTGTCCCCAAGGGGATCAGATCTCATTCCACCTGGGCTGCATCTACTTCTGCAGCTTTTCTCAGAGGGGTTCCTACCAGAGACGTTCTAGAAGCTGCTATCTGGAGCTCAGTTCATAAGTTCACCAAACATTACCATTTACCTCTCTTCTCTAAATCCAGAGGTGGCTTTGCCACTGCTGTCCTGCAGGGCCTTATAGCTGCTCCTAATTCTGTATAAATCCATCCTCCCAACCATAGCATTGGGATTCTACCCAAACGTAATGACTGCAACAGTGAAACACGAAGAACATAGTACAGTTGTGTACACTTACCATAAATGTAGGAGTTCGAGTGTATTCACTGTTGCAGTCCTGGTTACCCTCCCTCCAGTCCCCGTTTTTTTCTCTAACTATACCCCTCCTTTCTGTCACTATGATTAAAAGCCTTTTTGGTGTATTTGCTTTTGTTTGGAGGTATATGTTTTGTGTTTTATATTATATACATATATATCTATATCTATATATATATATATATATATATATATATATATATATATATTTTGCTCCCCATTTGGGGGGCACCTGACAATCTGGGGCAAGAAAAACTGATGTAATGGTGTCGGCTGCATGTTTTATACCCCTGACGACCTGATGTCATGGAAGAAGGGACAGCAACCGAAGCAGGAGCCAAGACTTTGTTAATCAGGCCGACTGAGGACAACCTGCCAGCAGATTACCCCAAATGTAATGACTGCAACAGTGAATACACTCGAACATCTACATTTATGGTAAGTGTACACAACTGCACTTTCTTCTTCAGTATATCACAGACAATGCCAACATCATTAGAATAGGTAAGGGAAAACCTAACCTTATTCATGTCTGCATTGGGTATTGATACAATATCATTAGTTCTGTCAGAAAAGTAAGGTCTGGCAGATTCAGACTTGCATCTTAACACTTCCTTCTGTGCTAAATCAATGTCTTCTTTTGTATAACTCCTTAATAGAAAATCAATCTCTTCTTCTGTATAACCCCTTAATAGAAAATCATTTTTCTGCTGGGCAAAAGATCTCAACATGTCACCATCATCATAACATAACCTAGATAACCTATAAAACTGTCCTAATAACACATTTCTGTGGACAATACGTGGATGCATGCTTTGTCTATGTAAAATATTCACTTTCTTGCAAGGCTTCTTATATAAAGTCATACTCAGACCTGTGAAGATTTATAGCCAAGAAATCTATCATTTCATTTGCGTACTTCACAGCGAAACTAAGAAAGCTTGTAGTATTCTGCAAATACTCCACAAAATCTGTTAGCATATCTTGTGGACCTGTCCAAATAAGAAAGACATCATCCATAAAGCGAGTATAAAATGGGATGAACCAATGAAAAATATTCAGGTCAGCCAGATTCCCAATAAACTATAACTACGTTAGCATAGCTATTGGCACACATTGTGCCCATGGAAACTCCAGCTTTCTGTAGATAAAGCTGATCATCAAATGCAAAAACGTTATGGTTTAATATAATCTCAAGTAAAGTGCATAACAGTTGTATCTGTGCAGTACTATATCCTGAGTGACCAGACAGAAAAAGTCTAACAAAGTCAATACCAATGCCATTAGGCGTTACTGTGAACAGTGATGTCCCATCCATGGTTACAAACAAAAATTCAGTTCCATTAAAGTTGGTTGGCCAATTATACAACAACAAAAGAAAATGCTTTGTATCTCTTAGTACATTGGCTACATTATCAACCACTGGTCGTAACTTTTTTCAGAAAAAATAGCGGTTCAATAGCCCAGCCATGACCCAAAACAGTAGGTCTCATGGGTGGGTCTCTTAAACATTTATGCACTTTTGAGAGGCCATAAATAATCTGAATAGTGGGAGACTCGACTAAAAGTATTCATATGTATCTCCCCCAATGGTGCCTTTCATAAGCAATTCATGTAAACTCACCGGTATATCACCTGTATATCATTCAAAAGTACATTAATATCTACATTACTAAGTTTCTAGTAAGTAGGCAGCTAAACATTAGGCCAGTTTCCCACTTCTTGTCATCTCCAGTCATTATTTTGTAAAATGTGTGTAGCCACTCCTAAGTATTCAGTTGTTGATCTTTAGTTGTGGTCATGTCCTACTGTTTGTGACATCAATGACTTTTAGCACACCAGCATACCTGTCTACCTCTTAGACCAAGAAATCTGGACACAGCCTGACAAAATGGGTAGATGAAGGGCCAAAAATAGGGACAGATTTTAAATATTGCTCTTATAAACTTAAAAAGTTGTTAGAGTAGCAGGGTTTGTTAACATACATTTAAAGTCTGAAAATCAAATGTATGCCATTATTTGGTAACTTCATTCCTCAGATCATCACAGTGATTTGCCAGAGAACCACAAATTTTATGAGGCACAGACCAAAATATGAGGCAAAAACCTGGACATTCTGCAGAAATCTGGACAGTTGAGAGGTATGCACACCAGTCCTGTCTGACAGGAACTGCTTCTTTGAAGTTCTTGCAAATTTATATTCATTACTTCAGTAATGATTGTTATTCATGGCAGCTTCTGTCACCCCTCCTTTTGTATTCACTCTTTCCCAGCATCATCCCCTTATCTAGTGATTCCGTTCTTCAGATACTGTAACAAAGTACTTGAGTTTTATGTTTCTCTATCAGACCTTCCAGTGAACATTCTGAGTTTATTTCCTTAAATAGTGACTGAGTTGATCTTTCTTCAGTCTACTACCATAACTCAAAAACATTGATTTTTCTGGTGCACAGCCTTACTCACCGTCCAGCTTTCACAATTATGTTATTACTGGGAAAACCATAGCTTTGACTATATAGACCTTTGCTCATAATGTGATAACTTTGCTTTGTAGCATATTATCCAGATTTGACAATAGCTTTCCTCAGAAGAAAAAGGCATCTTTTAATTTCCTTCACTGTCTGTAGAGATCATTGTGCTTAGGAAAATAAAGTATTTCACTGCATCATTTATGTATGTAATTTTTGATATTGAGAACTTTCTGCTTTCAACTTCTTACTTTCAGTCATCACAGTGGTATCATCTGAAGTTTGTTAATGTCTCTCTTTTTGATCCCAGCATCTGATTCATAGCTAAAGCACTCAGTAGTACTGATAAAATCCTTGTAGTTTGGAGTCAGATCTTTTTGCTCAAGACTCCTGTTCCCTTTGTTCTTGACTTGTAGTATACATGTTTTTTAATTTTTTTCATTCATTCCAACATTATATAAATTGCTCAGTTCTTGCCTTCCCTTAACCTCACTTCACCTGAACATTATTCTGCATGTATTGTTCCCACCAATTCTGTGTAGTTCTGTGTAATTTGCTCCTTCCCCTTTTGTAAAGATCCCACTTCAAGTTCTTTTTTTATCAGCTACAGAGTGTTCAGTAATACATTTGCAGTTGGTGTTGAATTTTTCTAGTAATTGCTTGTTTGGCATCCAATTACACTTAACATCCTAAGGCTTTAATATGTCTAGGCAATTCAGATCCTATATCACAGCTAAAAAGAATAATTTCCTTAGTTACAACCATTTGCTTACCAAACATTTCTAATTACTCTGTAAGGAATTTTTTTAAATCTGCCAACTTATTACAGTCCCTAAACAAACTTTTCCAGCTAATTCTCTCTTTTCCATCACATCCTCAGCATTTGCCACCTACCTGCAAAAACTTCTCTGTAAGGTTGAAACCATTTGGACTATGCTGCCATAAATTTGCATCTGATGTTGTAAATCTTCATTCATTCCTTACTGTTAGGACTTCGGTTCCGTCCTTGGACCCGACACGGCCGTTATTAAGCTCGCGCTAGCCAAAAACTCTCAGCTAAGTCCTACCCACAATGCCCCTCTCATAATCTGTCCAGATCTCGTTTGCCATGTTCCTCGTCAGATGTGCCAAGCCTTTCTCTTAAGCCAAATGTAGTGTTTTTTGTGGTTTATCTATATAATTACCTTCTAGTCATTTTTTTCTTAAGCCTTTCTCTTCATCTTTAAACTTATATACTTTCTTACCAAAAACCTACCCTCTACCTTCGGTAGTTCTTTTCATACCATCGTTGGTACTGTCCCTCTCCCCTACCTTTAGTAGGCCCTTTCCTTTACCACTTGTGGTATTTCTTAATACCATTGTTGGTACTCATTCCTTCTATCTGTTTGATAAAAAAAAAAAAAAAAAAAAATCCTCTTCGATTTTACTATAACTTTGCGGTTGTTTTTTGTTAGTTATAGTTGTGATTTTGGTACTGTAGTGTTTTTGTGTGTTTTTCATTATGTCTGATAAAGCTAAACGAGGTTTTAAGCAGTGTGATAAGTGGAGGCATAAGATGCCAGCTCAGACGGTCATGCCCGATGTGTTTATTGTTTGGCGTTGACCATATTAATGTGTCTTGTGATATTTGCTCTGGTTTCAGCAACCATACGTTAGCTGAACACAAGAATAAACTCATCTTGAAGGGTATGTTGAAAACACCCTTCTCAGAGGCACTTTCTGGGATGGAGGTCTCACCACCTCTTAATCCAAAGGATGTTAAAAAACAAAGAAAAACATAAAGAAAAACAGAGTCACTCGGTGCTGACATCTCTGTCCTCTTTGGAACCGAGTCAACACCAGACTACTTCTGCACCGTTGGTGCAGACAGCTTCGGCACCGGTGTCTCTGCCTTCTCACTCGTGCCGACCTTGATCATAACACAGGCTACTACTCCTGTACCAGCATCGGTGCCATCCCCGGCCGCGGTACAGATGTCTTACTCAGCTCCACCTATGATGACACCTGCTGTCCCAAAGATTGAGCACCTTGCCAGAACAAGTTATTCCCCATCTATGACCCTTTTTTGGAGCAGCAGTTTAACCCATTTATTGAAAGACCTGAGTCTCCATCAGCAGCGTCCATCAGATCCACCAGGAGTCTCCTTGGAATAAGATGTAGTGAGGGTTGTGTACCAGCTTTTGGCATCTAGGGCTTACCGACCCCAGCTAGGTTTTCCCTCCCTCTTGGAATGGAAGCTTTCCTGGCATATTCACCTGTTTATCCTACTCTGACCTCCTCCCAGGTTTCGGAGATTTTGGTACCAATGTCCATCCTGGTGCACTCTGTCTCGACACTCATAATGGAGGCTTCCCTGTCTGCTTCGATAACTCTTGGTGCCACGGCTCCTTTGGAACTGCCGCACCCTTGAAGCAGTGATTGGGCTGTTGGCACTGTGACTCCTAGTTCGGCGCTGATTTTTTTCTATGGCATCTATGGTCCCGACTCTGGCAGCTACCAGTCCTCTTGGAGCTCCTCGCCTGGAGGTGGGCTCGTCAGGGCGAAGTGTGACTCCTGGTTACAAGGTCGTCCTTCTCAGTTCTGGGCTCCCATTCCTCTTCCAGCAGGCCGGCTTTCCAAGTGATGGAGAGAGTCTTCGCTTCTACAGGCTCTCAGTTGGCACCATTGGCATCAGAACCAGAACCCCCTAGCATGCAACTTTCCCAACCCTCTACTCTGGGATCTCGGGCATGGGTGTCGCAAGACCTTCCCTTGGAGGGAACCCTGTCTCTGGAGTCCTCCTCAGAAGACCTACTGGGGAGCCACCCTGAAAGAAGCTTTGCAATTGGAAGCATCTCGATTCCCCTGAGTAATCCATCACCGAAGACATTGATTACAATGAGGGAGAAGGGTCCCCACGGTCTCCCCCAGAAGATGTTTCATTTGGAGACATTCTCGAGATCCTCTAACAGAAGGGAGATTGGAAATCTGCCAACCCTTCTTCGGAGGAATCGGTGTTCTTGCAGGCTTTCCATGCCCGACCATCTACTTCCTGGATAACCCCACCTGTAGATGAGCTCATTAGGCTTATCATGCAGCGTGCTTGAATGGCCCCGAACAACATAGAACCTGTCCCCAGGAAGCCCGATAAAATTTTGTTTACACTTGAAGACCAACCCAACTGGTCCAAACAGCTAGTAGTAGAGTCTGTAGTCGTGGAGGCAGCCACTAAGAGGGAACTGGCAGAAGATAGTTCCACTGTTCATCCCCCGAACAGGGAGTCTCAGTCTTTGGACAGACTGGGGAAGCATACCTTTGCTTCAGCGACCTTTGCCATTCGGTCGTTGAATTACCTGGCACTCTTTACTTGCCTCCAAAGAGACCTAATTTCAGAAATGTCTGCCTCTTTGGTGGGGGGTACTGCCTGAGGAGGTGCGTGATACGGTTGCCACACAGCTAGCTCCCCTAGAGTCCATCTCATACTCCTCAATGCTCTTGATTTCTCACACCACCGAGCGGGCAGCTCGAGCAGCTGCATCAGGCATTGTCATGAGACGGCATGCTTGGATGTGTTTGTGTGACTTTGCGGACCCTTTCAAATCTTCCTTTGTCAACGCGCCTGTTGATTAATCTTCCCTCTTTGGTCCAAAAGTAAGAGACATACTGTCACGCAGTGAGAAAGATGGAAAGACCTTTTCTGCCGTGGTCATACGTTTTTCCAGCTCCCAGAGATCCTAGTCCAGGAATCAGAAGGGAGGAAAATTGTGGTTCAAGAAGTCCCAGGGATCTTTTCATGACACTTGTGACGAGTGTTCCCCCTGGGACAAAGGGGGCAACTCATCTGGAAGATGTCCATTTCGGGGCAGAGGGGGTCCGTGCAACTAAGGAGCCAGAGATTTGTTCTCTGGCTGACCCTTCCAGCGCTCCTGAGCAGCGGCCTGATTGCTTTCCTCTGGAAGCAGTTGGGGGATGATTCTCTCTGCACCAACAAGCCTGGCAACTCACAATGGATTGATGGGTGCAGAGAATAATATTCAGAGGCTGTCATATCCCATTTGATCTCACTCCCAGACCCGTCAAATGAATCCCCAACATTCCACCTGGTCAGAGGGATTCTGCAGCCTTGGAAATCGAAAAGCTGTTAAGAAAAAGTCATCCAACCAGCCCCACCAGACCAAATAGGATCCAGGTTTTATTCTAGGTCCTTTTTAGTGCCAAAAAAGACAGGGGACTGGAGACCAATACTGGACCTCAGCATACTAAACAAATTAATCAAACCTCAAATATTCCGGATGGTCATGGTGCAGTCCATTCTCCCCTTTCTGGGGAAGGACAACTGGATGTGCTCTATAGACCTTCAGGATGCGTATTACCACATAAAGATGGACAAATGCTCCCGGAGATTTCTTCGCTTTCGGCTGGGAGCCAATCACTACCAGTTCAGGGTACTGCCCTTTGGTTTCTCGGCAGCCCCCAGAGTGTTTACCAAATGTATGGCAGTCGTAGAAGTCATCTCCGACTACAAGGATTCCAGGTGTTTCCATATCTAGACGATTGGCTCCTCACCGCCACGACCAGGAACCTTCTCATTCTCAGTCTCTCTTACACTCAAGGCCTTGCTGTTCGCCTAGGTATTATGATCAGTATGGAGAAATCGAACATGTCTCCAACAAGAACACTGGAATTCATTGGAGCGATCTTCGACCCAGTGTCCTGTCAAGCTTCCCTTCCTCCTCACAGGCTTTTAAAAATAAGAAACCAGATTCAAGTCCTCCTTCCATAGACATTTGTACTAGCATGCCTTGTACTACAACTATTAGGCTGTATGACAGCAACCATTACCCTAGTACCCCTGGCAAGGTTGCACATGAGGCTATAACAGTGGCTCCTTTCTTCACAGTGGTCGATGTTAAGTTGTCTATAGGTTCATAGATTCATAGGTTCATACTAGGCTATCTGCCCGAGGGCATTTACAAGCCTAGCCCATAGTTTTGTGGCTTACGCCACCCCTTTAGTATGGGGAACTATACCCATTATTTTGCTGTGCCTCTGTTGAGCAGTGACACTGAGGTAATCCCTGGGGTATATCTGCGATCTCCCATCCATTGGTCAAGATTTCTCTTGAACAAGGCAGCGAGGTGCTCTGCCTCACATATACCGGGATTTTATTCCACAGCATAGGGAGTCTTTGGGTGATGAATCTATCCCTCCAGCACGTCCTATTAATAGCCGTGTCGAGGTTTAAGTCTCCCGCCCTTGTGGCTCTGACGGATCTAGATTTTTTGAGGTGAAGCATATTCATCAAATCTGGGTTTGACATGGCCTTGTATGTTAGGCAAAGGTCACCTCTGACCGTCATTCTTGCTGGTTGGGTTCGGAGCAGATCCTCGGCTCCGACTTGGCCATCTTCAAAAGCTCGAGAGCTGCTTACTAGCTCGAGGCCCCCCTATATCCCATGATGCCTGGCACTAGATACCCAGATCTCTTTTGCCGCTTCTGCTGCGAAGTTGCATTTGCTGGCTCAGGTCATATTTTTCTATTTTATTGTTAGCTTTTATAAAAAATTGTATTGTAGTTAGTCTTTAGAATAGTTTTAGTAGTTCTAGTAGTCTAGTTAATTAAAATGTTATCCAGCCCCCCTCATCAGGGTTCGGCTACGCCCGTGTCTGCAGTAGTTCCTCCTTCGACTCATCCCTTGAGTTCGGAGCCAGAGCTTGTTGGGGCTCGGATTGTGGAACCGCCAGCACGATACCTACCCTTTCGGTTCCGTCTTCGGTTCCGATCACCTCCATGGTGCCATCCTTGGAGGGATCTGGGCGCCGGGACTCCCTCGGCTCCGAGGGGGCAAGTGGCATCGACCCTTGTCCGACCCCGTTCTCCCTCTCGGAACTTCGGCGCAGGTAAGTTCGGCTCCTACATCGGCTTTGGAGCCGTCTCTCTCGGTGCCAGGAAGGATTCCGGTCAATTCGGAGCCGGAGCCTTCTCCACTATCGGGAAGGGGCGCTTTCGAGGTCATGAGGAATGTGCTGGCCTCTGAGTCAGCCCCACAATCAGCCTCATCGGCTCCTCCCCCATGGTGCCTGCATCTGCCTCTGCCCATCCTCCAGACCCCAAGTGTGGGGAACAAGCGCTCCAGGGCACCCCATTGGGTGTATTTTCCTCTTCCGAGGCCTCCCCTGATCATTCAGAGGAGCTCCCTCGAAAGAGGAAATGCAAGAGGAAGCATGTTGACCCCCCCTGAGTCTGTCACTTCAGATACCGACTTAGAGGATTCGGAAGGGTTCCCGAGATCCCCCTCTGAGGACGTCTCTTTCTCAGATATCCTTGAGATACTTAGGCAGAGGGGGAACTGGACTACCCTTAACCCTTCCGAGGATGAGTCTGTATTCCTGGACGCGTTTGGTTCCCAACCCTCCACCTCCTTTGTGTGTCCGCCTTTCGATCCACTGATGTCGGTGGAGGCTCGGAAGGCGTGGTCAGCCCCAGACACAGTGGAACCAATCCCCCGAAGACCCACAAAATTTATTACTGCACCACAGGACAAGCAATTTCTGACAAAGGGTGTTCCCGTTGATGCCATGGTGGTAGTAGCGGCCACAAAAAAGGAGTTGTCTGAAACGTCTTCATCTGTCCCATCCCCCTAATAAGGAATCTAGGACGATGGACAGATATGGGAAGTGGATGTTTTCCTCAGTGACCTTCTCCATGAGGTCGCTGAACTACTTGTGCCACTTTACCCGCCTTCAAAGGGATCTCCTTAAAGAGCTAGGAGATGCCCTTCAAGATCCATCAGCTGCGGGGGCCCAGGCTAAGGTTGCCTCCCAGCTGGCGACTCTTAATTCGGTAGTAAACTCCTCCATGCGGCTCATCTCTTATGCAGCCGATGGTGCGAGTAGGGCCGCAGGCACAGGCGTGGCCTTGAGGAGGCATGCTTGGATGCGGTTATGTAACTTTGCGGAAACTTTCAGGGCATCTTTCACCAACACCCCCTTTGATGGTTCTGCTCTTTTTGGACCACAGGTGAAGGATACCCTTACCAGGTGTGAGCAGGAAGGCAAGACTCTCTCTGCTGTGGGAGTCCGTTTTTCCACTCCTTCTAAACCATATCCCAAAGGTCAGAAGAGTGGGAAGATGTGGTTCCGGAAACCCCAGGGAGCCGTGCCTGACACATGTGGAGAGTTCCCCTCCAGGGGCAGAGGAGGGAACAACAATAGATGCCACCCACGGGGCAGAGGGGGTCCGCAAAATCAGGGCAACAGAGAATCTTTCTCTGACAAGCCCTTCCAGCATCCCTGAGGTGCTGCCCGGCTGTCCACCTTCGGAGGCAGTCGGGGGGGAAGATTATCGCTGTACCCAAAAGCCTGGCAAAGTATAACACAAGACAAATAGGTACTGTCTATCATATCCGAAGGCTACAAAATCCCCTTCTTTCGCACCCCCTACATTCCCAACAAATCCCTTCCAGATGTTCCACCCAATCTAAGGGATCAAGCAGTTCAAGAAATATCAAAACTGCTAAGAAAAAGAGCCATCCAGCCAGTCCCAGCAGACCAGCAAGGATCCGGAATTTACTCAAGGTTCTTTTTGGTACCAAAAAAGACAGGGGACTGGAGACCCATTCTGGATCTCAGCAGACTAAACAGGCCTGTTCAATTCTGGATGGTCACGCTGCAGTCCATTTTACACTTTCTGGGTCAGGACAATTGGATGTGCTCCATAGATCTTCAGGATGCGTACTACCGTATCAAAATGGACAGATGCTCCAGAAGATTCCTCTGCTTCCGGCTGGGAGCCAGTCATTATCAGTTCAGAGCTCTGCCCTTTGGTCTCACCACAGCCCCCAGGGTGTTTACCAAATGTTTGGCAGTAGTTACCGCTCACCTGAGACGGCAAGGATTCCAGGTGTTTCCATATCTAGACGACTGGCTCCTTACTGCTACCACCAGACATCACCTGCTGCGAGCCAGAGACTACACCATCCAAACTTGCTCCAAACTAGGTATCACAATAAATTTCGAAAAGTCTGCATTGTCGCCTTGTCAATCTATTACCTGTATAGGTGCAAACTTAAATACAAAGGACATGTCAGCGAGACTTCCATTAGACAGAGTGTTAGACATTCGCCGACATGTGCAGGTCTTATTAGGATGCAAAAAAATTCGGGCCAGATTCGTCCTAAAAACCTTTGATCTCATGGCAGTGGCTATCATACTAGTCCCCCTTGCTCGTTTTCATATGAGGATTCTTCAGTGGATGCTGTTCACCCAATAGTCTTTCCAGCAACTTCCAATGTCTCACATGATAAAGATCACACAGACATGCAAAAACCAACTTGCTTGGTGGATGGTTTCCCCATCAGTACCCCAGGGCAGACCATTTGCTCTTCCTCCTCCAGTGGCTACTGTGACCATGGATGCCTCCCTGATCGGGCGTGGGGGGGGGCATTTTCAGGGCAGAACAGTCCAAGGCACGTGGCAGCTTCATGAGTACCATTTGCATATCAATGTCTTGGAGATGAGGGCCGTGCTTTTGGCGTTGCAAGCTCTTCAGAACTCTCTTCCCACCGGGACCATTGCAATTCAGACAGACAGTATGTCAGTAGTGTGGTACATCAACAAGCAGGGCGGAACCAGGTCCTACCCCCTATGTCAAGAAGCACTCAGACTCTGGCAGTGGGCGATCTCTTCCCAACGGTTTCTGATAGCAGCGCACATCCCTGGGAAGTCCAACGTTATAGCTAACAGGCTGAGCAGAGCAATTCTCATGCCTCATGAGTGGTCTCTCAATCAGACAGTGGTGGACCAAATCTTCCGCAAATGGGGTCAGCCTTGCTGCGACCTTTTTGCCACCCCCTTCAACAGCAAGTGCAACAATTTCTTCTCTCTCCTCCCTCTTCCCGGACTCTCCCCCAGAGACGCTCTAGTTCATGATTGGCCTCAGGGACTTCTTTATGCATTCCCTCCCCGTTTCCCCTGATTCCCAAACTAATACAGAAAGCTACCACATTGGGATGCAAGATGATCCTCATTGCCCCTTACTGGCCTCGACAAATTTGGTTCCCGTTCCTGCATCATCACCTTCTGGAGCAGCCCTGGACCCTGGACCCAGGACCCAGTTCCAGACCTCCTGATCCATCAATTGGGTGGGCTGCACCAATCCCTTCAATCTTTCCAGCTCACTGCTTGGTTGCTCCACTTGCAACCTTAGCCAGGCTTCCGAACATCTCCCACTCGGTGCGTGAAATCATCTTATCATCGCATAAGTCTACCACTAGAAAGACTTATGCTAGTAAGTGGAAACGTTTCTCTTTCTGGGCAGAGGCCAGTAATATAGATCCCTTTTCAGCCCATGTGCACCATATTTTGGATTTTTTAGCGGAACTTTTTCATGCTGGATCTTCTTCTGCCACGATTAAAGTTCAGTTAGCTGCAATTTCAAACTGTCATACAGGACTATCAGATACTAGTATTATGTCCCATAAGCTTTGTAAAGCTTTTCTCAAAGGGACTACTTTACTCAGGCCCCCAGTGAGAGATCCCCTGCCTCCGTGGGATCTAAATTTGATTTTAGCTTCCCTGATACTGCCCCCCTTTGAACCTGCAGCTTCTTGTTCTTTGAAGTTTCTTTCTTGGAAAACCCTTCTGGTTGCAATTACTTCAGCCAGAAGAGTTTCTGAACTTCAGGCTCTTTGTGTTCGCTCTCCTTGTCTAGTTTTCCACAATGACAGAGTTTCTCTCAGGACTAATCCTTCCTTCCTGCCAAAGGTCTCTTCTGACAATAATTTGAATATCTATTGATCTCCCTGTGTTTTTTCCAAATTATTCCAACAAGGCGGAGTACAAATTGCATCAGTTGGATGTTCATAGACAGTTACGTTTTTACTTGCATTGAACTAAGCAAATCAGAAAATCAGACCAGCTGTTCCTGTCCTATGCTGAGGGTAAACAAGGTCCACCAGTGTCGAAAGTAACCTTATCTAGGTGGTTGACGTCTATTATTACATTTATATATCAGCTAAGGAATAAAGAGCTTCCTGCTAAACCAAAAGGTCACTCCACTAGAGATCTAGCTACTTCAGTGGCTTTTCAGGCAAGATTGCCAGTGGAAACTATTTGTGCGGCAGCTACATGGGTCAATCCTAATACCTTCATTTCACATTATAAGCTGGACGTGGCCTCCAGTAGCAGAGCTGATTTTGGTTCCACTGTTCTGAAGAGTCTGTTCCAATGAGCCACTCAGGATTGAGGTGCTAGGGACGCTGTCCCAACCAGCAAGAATGAAGGCGAGATAGACAACTTAACATTAAGAAGTTATGTACCTACCATAACGTTCCATGTTAGTTGTCTTCTTCTCGCCTTCTTTCTTGCGTCCCACCCTCCATCCCCCTATCCTAGTAGACCGAGAAGAGTTCCTTATGTTTTCTCTCACTGGCTGAGACTTCTCTGGCTATTTCTTCTGACTAGTAGTCTCTCCAGTAGGATTTATGCATTCTAGGATAGGATTTCTGTATTATTATGTCTGCAGTTAGACTTACCAAATGAGATCTGGGTATCTAGCGCCAGGCATCATGGGATATAGGGGGGCCTCGAGCCAGTAAGCAGCTCTCGAGCTTTTGAAGATGGCCGAGTTGGAGCCGAGGATCGGCTCCGAACCCAACCAGCAAGAAAGAAGGCGAGAAGAAGACAACTAACATGGAACGTTATGGCAGGTACATAACTTCGTAATCTTAACCCAACCACATGATACGACTTACAAACCTTTGCAAGAAAGAAATGCTATGGTGAATGAAGCCAAAAACAAATCTTTGGTGTCGACCGTTCTGTCTTCCCCAGCACAGGGCCATGGTGACTATGGACGCTTCCCTATTAGGGTGGGGGGGGGGGGCATTTCCAGGGAAAGACGGTCCAAGGCACTTGGTCCCCCATAGAGGCCAATTTGCACATAAATGTCCTGGAATTGAGGGCAGTTATTTTAATATTGCAAGCGTTCCACACATCCCTTCCTTCCGGGACCATTGCAATTCAGTCGGACAACATGTCAGCCATCTGGTACATCAACAAACAAGGTGGAACCAGGTCTTACCCCCTGTGTCGGGAAACCATGAGAATATGGCATTGGGCGATGCCTTCCAACTGCTTTCTCATAGCAACGCACATTCCCGGGAGCTCCAATCTTATTGCAGACAATCTGAGCAGGAACATACTGATGCCTCACGAGTGGTCCCTTGACCCGATTATAGCGACTCAAGTCTTCCGTCACTGGGGCAGGCCTTACTGCGACCTGTTTGCTTCACCCCTAAACAACAAATGCAGAAGCTACTTTGCCCTGATCCCCCTTCAGGGGGAGTCACCGAGGGATGTTTTGACGCACGATTGGCCCCTGTGTCTACTGTACGCCTTTCCCCCACTTCCCCTCATCCCAGAATTTCTACAGAAAGCTCAAAGGTTGAGAAGCAAAGTGATCCTCATTGCCCCTTATTGGCCCCATCAAGTCTGGTTTCCTTTCCTATGGCCTCACCTGATCCACAGCCCAGGGATCTTGGATCAATCTCAAGGACTGCTGACTCACCCTCAGAGATTGATTCACCCCAATCTCCACAGCCTCAAGCTCACAGCTTGATTTCTCCACTTCCGGTGATTGTCAGGCTACCTGATATTTCATTCCCTGTTCATGAGTTCCTTCTGGCTTCACACAAGCCATCCACCAGAAAAATTTATTTCGGTAAGTGAACTAGGGTCTCTATATGAGCCAAAGAACAAAACATGGATCCCTTCTCTATACTGATTCAGAAGATCCTAGAATATCTCACTACCCTGTTACACACTGGAGCTTCAGCATTGATGATTACAGTGCATTTAGCAGCTATTGCAAATTTTCACAATGGAATCGACAATTCATCAGTTATGTCACACCAACTGTGCAAAACCTTCATGAAAGGAGTATTACTTATTAAACCTCCTGTCAAGCCACCTACAGAGCCATTGGACTTGACGTTGGTGCTTCAGTCCTTAACAAGTCCTCCTTTCAAGCCTTCTAATTCATGCAATATAAATTTTTTGTCCTGGAAAACCCTACTCTTAGTAGCTCTTACCTCAGTGAGAAGAGTTTCTGAGTTTCAGACCTTGAGTGTCAAGAGACCGTATTTGATTTTTCACAAGGATAGAGTTTCTCTCCGTACTAATCCCTCCTTTTTGCCCAAGGTCATTTCTGGTTTTTCCATCAGCCAATCTATTGACCTACCCATTTTCTTTTCCCATCATTCCAGTAAAGGGAAATACCTTCTACATACCCTTGATGTTCATAGGCAACTTCGTTTTTACTTGGACAGAACAAAATCTCTTAGGAAAACGGATCAACTATTTGTAGCATTTGCAGGTGTTTTCAAAATGACCTTATCTTGGTTCAGAAACGCCATTACTTTCATCTTCCAACAGAACAAAATATCCTTGCCTTCCAGAATAAAGGCTTACTCAACTAGATCGATAGCAACCTCAGTGCCCTTTCACTCCAGAGCGTCTATGGGCGATATCTGCGCAGCAGCCACTTGGGCAAGTCCTTATATCTTTATCACTCAGTACAAATTGGATTTGGCCTCCAGGAGAAGAGCATCCTTTGGTTCTATGGTGCTCAGGACTAATATCCTTCCTTAGGGCCATCCAGGACTAGAATTAGCTGGGGACTCAGTCCTAACAGTAAGAAATGAATTAACTTCTTTATCTGATGTTGTAAATCTTATGTCTTACCATAACATTCCGTCTGTGTTGTAGATGTTCATTCATTCATTACTTCCCACCCTCCTTCCCTCTGGTGGACTTTTGGATTACCTTATTACTTAGGGTATCTGCTCAGACAGAGCCTTCTTCTATTATTATTATTAACCTCCTTATAGTATAAGGGGGGGGGGGCAAACCCGATCTGAAGAGACTATGAGAGGGGCATTGTGGGTAGGACTTAGCTGAGAGTTTTTGGCTGGCACGAGCTTGGTAACGGCCGTGTTGGTTCCGAGGATGGAACCAAAGTCCTAACAGTAATGAATGAATGAAGATCTACAACACAGATGGAACATTATGGTAAGACATAACTTCTTTTTGTCTTTTGTTTTCCCTTCTGTTTTTTCTTAATCTTTTCCAAACTCATCTGATTGAGTCTTATAATTATTATGCAGTACAGCTTCTGTTTTAGGCCCCTACTAAAATCTCTGCCATAGCCAGCCTTTCACCTAGCACCACCCTGTCCCTTTCTATTTGATTATACTTTATCACTCTCTGGTAGAGAAGGGAGTCTCCAACCTGGAGTCCAGACTTTGGCTTAGACAATTCACACTCCATTACCATTCCTTCCCTAGTAGGGAAGGCAGTCTCTAACCTGAAGTCTACACCTTGGCTTAGACCATTCACACTCTATTACCATACCTCTCAACTGTACCGAATTCCTTGGAATTTACTGGTTTTATAGGCAAATTAATGGGGTGCCACGAATTTCTGAGTGACCCCTTTTATTCCCGATTTCTTTTTTTAGTTTATTTACAATTTAAAGTACAGCTGACGTCATCACATCATCACCACCATATCCCGCAACATCATCAATGTGCAGGGGCGAGTATGATTATGTCAGCCGTATTTTAAAATTGTAGGACTCTTGGAGACTCGACAGGAGATTTGAAAAAGTAAATCGAACTTGGGCTCCAAGAGGACTACTGTAGTTGTAATAGACGTCATGATCTGCCTCGTGAATGGTTCTTGTGAAGTAAGTCAAGTTGGTTGACAGTATATGGAGTGCGGATGGTAAATTGTTTGTGCTTATATTCTTCTGGGTAATCCTCGTTTTTCATGTGTTTTGGAGTTATTTTGTCCTGAGCGAGTCTGCTCTGTGACCAGTTGGTTTTCAGGGATTAGTCCTGGTGCATTGTTTCCTTTAGTAGTATTTTTTGTTCTTGCCAATCGACTATTTGCTGTTGTGCTTTCATTAACTCTGAGCATGATGCCTTTTTGGAAAGTTGTTCAGATGACTTGTGGGCTTGCAGGTGGCTCGGTGGTATTATTGGCTGTAGTAGCTGTGTGAGTGCAACTCATTCTAGGGGAAGGCTGCTGGAGAGGATTCGGCTGGAAGTGCATTCCTGGTGCTGTAGAGCTGGCCAGGAATACTATCTTAGTGGCAACAGCAACTGGTTAGTTGGACAGTAATTGGGACAAGTAAGTCACAAGGCAACTAACAGTTCATGGCTTGAGCTGGTATTTCAAAGCATGTGCGATATTAGGTCAGTCGCTGACAGTTTTAGATACCGATTGCTTTGGTGAGGGCTTATTGAAAAGTCATGTTAAAGAACATTGGTCTAGACAAGCATGATAGAATGATGCTGAAAGATGAAAGCCTTTTAAGTTGTGCCTTGTAAAAGTGGCACTTAAATTTTTGGACCAAATGTCAGTGTGCTCCCACTCATCATTGTAAATTGCACAATTCACGCGAGTGGGTATACATAAGTATAAAGGAATGACATAGTTTATGTATTTTCTACATTGGTCTGCCTGGCTGACTGGTGTGGTGGTTTAGGAGTTAATCGTTCATTATTACACTGTCATGTGATGACATTTGTGGCGCTGAATGAGCTGGGTACAGCAAAGGTAATGGACTAGATGATTATCGAATATGTTTGTCCATTTTAGGCTAGGCTTATGTGGTTATACGCTACATCTTATTTTGCTTTATACAAACCTAGTGCTCTGCTGTGACCTTACAAGAAATGGACAGGTGTTTTCCTCGAAATTTCAGTAGTATTATGAGAGGTAGAGAGAAGCTAGTGTGTCAGATGCAGCTTGATCAGCCCGTTCTACTAAGCCTATATTTTCTTTTAAGAACATTTTTAATAAAGAAATAAAGTCCAGAGCTTGGATTTGTGAAGTAAAGGTAAGAGAAGATAGGAGTTGTGATGTTGTGACATTTATTAAAATTTGTGTATCTTCAACATGAGGCGAATGGTGTATAAAGGAAATTTGTATTTTGTAATACTCAAACCAAATGTCGTTGGTCCCTATTACTAAGAATTGTATCCACTCAGAAATGTTGCTCTATACATATGTTGAAAGCAGGCATTACTTTCAACTGTTTAAATCTGTACTTGTAAAGTAACCATTTTGACATTCACTTCTAACCAGTAATCACTTTTGTATAGCTGTATGCAATAACTAGGAAGAGACTTAGCCTGTATAGGTTTTGTTGCAATCTGAAAAGGAAACTAGGGCAAATTTAGATATTTCTATTTTACAAAGATTAATGATCCTAATTTTGAAATAGCTCAAGTAAAACACTGTTGTTCTGGTTATATTTTGTGTTTATTTTGTGTGTTCAATTTGCATTTGAATGCTGGTATCCCGCAATTCCTTTGAGGTGGGTGGGGTTATATTATTCTGTATGTAAATTTTATGTTGATCAACACCCCCATTTTTGTCCAGTTGTACCAACTTTTCATGGGCCTTTGTCCAAATTTTTGATGTTTCCAGGTTGAGAGGTATGTCTATTATCTTTCCTTCCCTAGTTATTTGTTCCAGTACCTTGGCAGCTTTGCTATTTTCTTCCAGTAAATTCACCCCCTAGCCTCTTTTGTATACTCTTCATCCCAGTTGGTAAAAATACACTTCATCTGAAAGTATCCTGACCTAAAGTTGATTAACCGCCACCCCAAATGAGTTACTAGAGATTCATAATTTTGATCACTGCAGCAGTAGCTTAGCTGTGTGGGTTATATCCTACCAAGGATATAACAGCCGGCCTGCTTCCAAAACTTCTGATCACCTTCCACATGTTCAGATTGGTTGGCAGTTCAAGCTGAACTGACTAAAAGACAAGTTTGGGTGCCAAGCCCTTTGAGATTTACTGCTACATTGAATACTCACCTCTGAGGCTTTCAATGATTGACTGTCAGCTTGTGCAGTTTCTTTGCTGGGCAGATAAATTCTTTTTGGGGAAAAAACACTTCCATTCAATATTTTTGTTTATTATTAATGCTTTCCTCTTCAGGAAAGTTATTTTAAAGGTAGAAATGTGTGTCTTAATGATCTGTCATGAGACAGTCGTATTGTGCTTTTAAACGGGACTGCTGTTTTTTCCTGACAGTTTAAAAGTTGTTTAAAGTAACTGAAAACCATTATTTCTGTGGAGAAATTGTGTTTATCTTACTTTGTGGGAGGGGCAAAGTGCTTTAAAAAGTTTTTTACTGTCTTTATCTGTGAAAAAAGTGACTTTGCAATACCTTTAGTTTTACTGGCATTTGTTGCTTGTTTTCCCTGAGAAAGAGGCACCATTTTCGGCTTTAGCATGGAACAATCTGTCGGTCCTTCTTCCAGCCTTTGCCATCTCAGCAGGTTAGCAACTTGCGTCAGCCACAGGTGCGTTACTCTGCTGTGGCCATTAGTTGTACCTCAGATTACTCATCTTTTCCCCAGAACTCTCTGGTGTAATACCTACAACAACTATGAACCGTGGGGTTGCCCACGTCCTCTGCGGCTGTTTGGGTCCCCTCAGTGGGCAAGGGAAAGTTTCTCTTGTCAGTACTTGGACAGAGAACAGGGAGTGATTCCTTATTTTGTTGGAATGTTATGCCCATCTCTGGGGAATGTGCTGCTGCCATTAATAACCCTATTGGGCCCATTTTTCCTGTCAAAAAGAAACAGAAAACTTAGCATGTATCTATTCTTCCTCAAATTTCTTTGGACAGGAGTAGTTTACTGAGTCTGGCTCAGGGATTAACTCAGGATATTAATCCTTCTTGTACAGTAGTTTCTGGTAAAAGAAAGAGGAATACCTCCTTTTCTGAAGAGATTCAAGATTCTGAATTTGCACAGGAGGACAAAGGGACAGATACAAAGTTTTCTACTCAGATTTCTGATTCCGACTCAGAGGAAAGCTTAGTTTCTGACTCTCTTTATGGGGGGGGGGGGTTCTTTCTCTGAGACTATTTCGGGAATGTGCCAGTGTTTTCAGTGGGAGAACACTGATGTTTCTCAGTCACTCAAAAAATAGTATGATTTGTTACAGAAGAAAATAAAACCTGCACCCATTCCTGCAATTCTGTCAGCTTTGTAGGATGTGTGTGTTAACTGCCTGCAGTTTTATTGACAGGCAACCAGTTGCTCCTAAAAAGGCAGATAGGATATATAAAGCTCCTCAGATATTTAAATTTGTATGCACTATTCCCAAACTATAGATTTAGTTAATCCCTCTGCTGCTGAACAATTAATTCCAATCCTACTATTATAATAAGTATAGGGAAAATGTGTCCTCCTTGATTTTCAGAATTTTGAATGGTTAGACTCGTATGTTAAGGCTTGTTCTGAATAATTGTGAAAGTATGAGGAATGTTTTATCTGCAGTTTCTTCATGTGAGGAACATTTGCTTTAAATAATTCTTCCATTATACAGCTCATTACTCATTGTTTGCAGTGTATGTATGACTCTGTTGATACTTCTTCCAGGGCTATGGCCACTGGTACTGTTTGAGGAGGTGTGCATGGCTGCTTCCAGATGATGATAAAAATGAGATTTTAAATTCTCCTTTGGATCCCTTTGATGCAGAGGGGATCAGAAAGTTTAATGAAAGAGGTAAACTGGTAAAGGGAATCTGTAAGATTTTTCAGCCCTCCTTTTCCATGTTTTCCAAAGGATTGTCTAATACATCTAATTTTGGTAAGAAACAAAGTAAACTATCTCTACAAAATGCAGATAGACATTTAAGAGAAAATGGTAAGGGGGTTCCAAGAAGAATTCTGGAAAATCCCGAGAACAAGGACAGTCCAATAAGTCAGAATGACTATTTAAGACACTTTGTTCCTCTCTCCCACCATAGCAGCCCATTTTTTTCTTCTAGAAAGTCTTAATCTCCACATTTTTCTTTTGCAACAGTTAGTTTCAAACAAATGGGTTCTGAAGATCATTTATCAAGGTTTAAAATGGCAATGTGAGGAAATTCCTTATTTCCAGGGGGTAATTCCTCATCCTCCAGACCAGACTGTTTTGTTTCCAAATGCCATTCATCACATGCTGTCCCAGCGAATGATAGGACTGGTTCCCCCTTCCCAGGTGGGAAAGGGGTGTTATTCAAGGATGTTTTTAGTGCCAAAGAAAGGAGATGCTTGGAGACAAGTTCTGGATCTTTCTTTCTTATACCTGTTTGTGATAGTGCCCACATTCAAAGTGATGCAACTTCACAACCTGTTGCCTCTTCTTCCTTACTCAGGTTTCCTAATAACATTAGAAATAAAAGATGCTTATCATTACTGTCCTATTTATCCTGACTTCAGGTGTTTTTTAACCTTGTGTTTCGGGATCACATTATCAGTTCTCTTCCTTACACTTTGGACTATCCACAATACCAAGAGTGTCCACCAAGTGTGTAGCTCTAGTTATACCTCATTGCAGACTACAGGATATCCACATTTTTCTGTAGTTAGATGATTTGCTTATCTTTGCAGAGTCTTTTTCAAAGTGTCAGAAATCTTTCCGTCTTGGGTGAGAGATGTCTTATGCAAGCTGGAATTCAAAAAGAACATTTAAAAGTCTTTCTTGACCCCTTCTCACATGATTGTGTTTCCTGGATGTTAACTAGACACTACAGTTCAAAGTGCTTTTCTTCCACAGGAAAAAAATAGATCTAGATCTATTTCTGTCAGTTTTCAGTCAGACTTTGGTCACTGCAAGAGAATACCTCAAGATTTAGGGTCTCATGGCTTCTATGATTCTCTTGATACCACTGGCAAGACTCCACATGAGACAGATACAATGGTGTCTGACGTCTCTTTGATCCCAGCTTCAATACTCCTTGTCTTATCGGATCCCAGTGTTGTGGTTTGTCAGAAGGGAATCATTTGGTGGAGACAACAGATGTACTTAAATCCAGGTCTCCCCTTCTCCCTCCCTCCCTCTTTCATAGCAGTCACCACAGACACCTCAGACTTTGCTTGGGGAGCAGTTTCAAGCGGAATAAAAATGTAAGCTGTGTGGGACACCAAGGACAGATGCAAGCACATAAATATAAAGGTGATGCTTGCACTTGCTCAGCTCTATGAATCATCTTTTTGTCTCCAGGACCGCTACAAGTTGTTACAGACAATGCCACAATAATGTGGTACATCAACAACAATGGAGGAACCATGTCATATTCCCTCTCCAGACTAGCCATGTTAGCTAAGGATATTTCTTCACAAGTACGATGTCAGTCTACAGGCATCCCACACTCTGTCAGAGCAACACTATGTGGCAGACAAACTGAGCAGGACATGGGCAGACGCTTATGAATGGAAATTAGATCAGAGGGGTCTTCCAAGATTTGATCCATCTGTGGGGACCTTCACAATCTAAGCCTTTTTGCCTCTTTTCTGAACAATCAGCTAGCAACATTCTGCTTTGTGACACCATGGAAGAAGCCTAGAAAACTGATGACCTTTTTCCCTTGGACATGAATGTTCCTATATGCTTTTCCACCCTGTCTACTAATATCCAGGGTACTTCTGAAAATTCAGAAGGAATCGCCCAAGGTAATTGTGGTGACTCCCTTCTGACCTAGTAGCAGTGTTTCTCCCTTTTTTTGGAAATAGCCAGGGGCAATTACCACAAGCTTCCTCACAGACTGGATCTACTCACACAAGAACAGGGGTGTTTGATGCATCTGGACACCAATCAACTTCAGCTGACAGCCTGGATGATAGGGTCTTAATTCCCTTTAGGCAGCTGTTTACTGAGGACATGCTGCAGGAACTAACTGAGACAAGAAAGCCTACTACTTGGAAATCCTCTATTAGCAAATGGAAAAGGTTTTCCAGCTGCTGCCAACAACATAACCATCACCCATTCAGGGCTAGTTGTTCTCTGGTTTTACAATATTTATGTGAGTTTCTATGGCCTTTCTTACTTCTCTATCTAGGTTCGTGTATCAGTCATTTCAACATGTCTGCCCACAAGTTCTCTCTTTCAATGCATTCTCATGTCAAAATGTTTTTGAAAGGGGTTTTGCATAAGAAGCCACCAAGAAAACTGGTGGCCCTTCTTTGGGATATTAATTTTGTGTTAGAGAAGCTAACACTTGCTCCATTTGACACAAGCTAACCAGACTGACTTGAAGTTAACATGCAAAACAGTTTTGCTGATTGTGCTGACCTCTGCAATAAGTGTCTCTGAGTTGCCCTTGTTATGGTGAGTCAACCCTGTCTCATTTTCCACAGGAACAGGGTTTCTTTGAGAATTAATCCTTTTATGCCTAAAGTGGTGTCTAATTTTACTTTAAGCCAAATTATACATCTCCCCATTTTCTTTCTTGGACCCAAAAATGTGGAAGAAAGAATACTGCAAACTTGGATATCTACAAACAACTCGGGTACTATCTTGACAGAACTAATTCTTTCAGATCTTCAGATCAAGTGTTCATTTGTTGTGAAGGTAAGAAGAAGGGACAACCTGTGTTAAAACAGACCATTTCCAAATGATTGTCTAAGGCTATTACCTTTTGTTATACTCAACACAACAAAAAAATACAAAACAGAGTCAAGGCCCACTGCACCAGGTCCTTGGCTTCATTTATAGATTTTTGGAAAGGGCTGGATTCAAGAAGTATTCTAGAAGCTGCTGCTTTGTCCACTGTACATACTTTTACAAAGCAGTATAAGCTTAATTCCTTCTGCAGGTCTAGATCAGGCTTCGCAAGGGCTGTTCTCCAGAGGCTCATGGGCTCTAATCCTTCCACGTCCCAAATGTAGTAAGTTTATGGTCATCTACTCATATAGGTAAAGCTACTGTAGCAGTGATCAATATAATGAAGGTAGTACAGTTGTGTAACTAAACTTACAGTAACAGTAGATGTTCGAATGATCACTGCCATAATAACCGCTTCCTCCCATCCATCCGTCCTGTTTTCTTTTTTTTTGTTTGTTTTTTTGTTTTGGTATGTTGTTTATGCCAGGGTATGGCTATTTATTTTTTGTTCTTCTAGTGTTCCCAATTCGGGGCTCATCCTCCCTCTCTTTGTTGGCAGGAAAGTTCTGAAGGGTTTAGCACCAAAACTTGTCCTTTAGTCAACTCAGCTCAAGCTGCCAGACAGTTTGGGGGTCTGGAAGGTGCCAGGAAGCCTTTAAAGCTGGCTAGTTGCTATATCCTTAGTAGGATATAACCCATATAGTGCCAAAACTAGTCTTTTAGTCAACTCAGCTCAAGCTGACAGTTTGGGGGTCTGGAAGGTGCCCTGAAGCTTTGGAAGCTGGCCAGCAGCTATATCCTTGGCAGGATATAACCCATACAGCTAAGGCTATTGCAGCAGTGTTAGTGTTCATTCAGACAGCTTCTGTTATGGTAGGTTTACTTACTGAACTGTACTTAGGTCATCATAAGAGTTGTATTTTTACTCTGGAGTTATGGGAATGACATGAGGCATGACGGTGGGCAGTGGGACTTTATTCCTGTTTTCGTTTGTGATTCACAATTAGGATGGCAAAACATTTTCTTTTGATTTTGGACTACAGTTCCTTCAGTATTTGTGACCAGTATATGACGTTTCAGAAGGTTACTCTCCATGGAGTAGTGATATCTATTCCACATTGCAGTGATGAGTTGAGTAGAAGACTAGCATAGAAAAATGTGGAAATTCCAGAATAAATTCCTTGTGTCTTGCCTAAGATCACAGCATTTCAGTCCAGAATACTTCCTTTTGGGTGGTCTCTTTTTTTTTCCTAGATTTTTATCTAATCTCTGGTTGATCTGAATGGAGCGTTGTAGTCGAGAAATCTGCTGACATTTTCCTTCTTGGACATACAACAGTGGTAGTACCCCCAATGGTTGGAAAACAGCTGGTGTTGGATTATTGGTTCTAAAGTGGGATATACTGTCAAATAATCAACTCTAGATAAGACAGTGGAATGTTAGACTAGCAGTACACCCTGGTAGTGACCATGATGCCATGCTGTGTCCTTTAATTAGTTGACTAACCCTGTATAGTGTCTGACTGACGCAAATAAGCATGTGCTTATTTAGCATAGGGTTCAGAGTTAAGTCTCTTCAGACTGCTGTGTCACTTGTGGCATCTGGGCCTCACTGTAGAACACTGTTAAATGTTTAAAGTTCTGGCTTTGGTGGCACTTTTGATGGTAGGGATTTGGCAGCAAGGAGGAAGGTTTGGGAGTCTATCAATGGGCTGAGATGTAGGGCTGATAAAAAATATATTAACAAGTAGTTGAGTAGCCCCATCCAAAACCACTGACTTCAAACCATATACAGGCCTTGCTTTGAGTCATATTATCTACATTAACTGGGAAATGTCATCTTTTTTTATTGTAGACCATTTTGTTTATTCAGGGATGTCCAGGACAAATACATTTGTCTTTGTTCCCCTGAAGTAGATTGAGTAATTCGATATTTATGTTTTTATCTGTTTGGATTCCTCAGTGTCATGTATTTCAGACTCAACTGCTGTTTCATCTGCTATCATTTAAGAGCAGGAACCATTTTAACAGTTTGTATGTGTTGTTGTCTTCTTAAAGGAGTTCTTCAGTGGAGTGATTTCAGAGCAGCCAGTTTCTTTTGGGCATGGTTCTAACGTTAGAAGCTTACTGTCATTCTCTTGACTGGTAGACATTTTTCCAAAGTCTGGGATTGATGTTTCCTTCTGCTCTGTATACTATAGCAGATTTCTAACCTCTGTCTGGATGGATAGGATAAGACACACTTTATCTTAGCAGAGTACAGAGTTTCTGCAGTGTTTTGGACCAGTTTTTCACTGTTAGCTGTCTGGAGTTCAGCACAGTTAATCTCTTCATTTAAGTCCTGAAGATACATCAGTGACTAGACCCTGCCATTGCCTGTACAAGTCTGGGCTTGTCTCTCCAGGGAAGACATCCATATATTTGAATAAGCTGTGGATCAGAACAATTTTCTGGGTCTGGTCGTACTCTAGCTGAGTTTTTATTCAGGTTGATACCACACAGAGCACTAATCCTTTTCTTGATTCATAGGTGAAATGCTAAGGTATTGGAGAATTTGGGTTTTGGGCTTGACTGCAGATTTGTGTCTCCATTTATGGAAAATACTTTTGTTTACTGCTTTTATTCCTATCAGCAGAGGAGTGGAATATGTGTCTTAGAAACATTCTTCATATGTTCCAAAGGAGTGTTTGCTTGCTAAAGCATTTTCTGGCTTTTTTGTGCTTTCCTTTTCTTGCTATTTCAGGTGGACATGCCTGTTTTAATCCCAATTGACCCACAGGTGCCTAAGAATAATTACCTGTTCTGCAGTCCCTGATTTTGAATGATTTTTTGAAGAATGAGAACGGGCTGTGCCTTGAGAGTTTGTCTCTTCCTAAAGAAGTTTGTTTCTTCATCTGAGCCTGCCTAGTGGGTCTTTGAATACTAAGGCTAGTTGGTTTTAGGTCAGAGTTGTCTCATCGTTGAAGCACATGCATTATTAGTGCTGGCTGTAATGTTGTGGAACCCTGGACAGTGACATAAATCTAAATTCCACAGCATTCCTAAAAGGAATTCTGCATCTTAGACTTCCTGTAAGGAACGCAGCTCTCCTTGAGACTTGAACTCTGAGTGGTATTCATAGTACCAAAGTTTGCACTTGCATAGCAGTTAATCGCAAGAGACATCACTATGTCTATATGCAGATACACTAATCACAGGTTAATCACAGGTTATTCATACTGAATAAGTTAATGTGAAAGCTTTTAAAAAATGCCCACTTGCAGCAAAAGTGTAAAGTAACTGAAGTTATTCCTTAAGTATATGCAAAGTAAATTACTACATAAAAATTCAGTCATGAAATCATTACGTTTTAAGTTGCTTAGATCTGTTTCTGCTTCTGTGTCTTAGTATTGCCTTTATTTGAGCAATAAATCGAAATGTCATTGATTATTTGCCTTTTGTAGTATTAGTCAAGAGTAGAGATAATTTTTGTTCATATTTTTTTTCTTTTCTGTTTAAATAAATCTTCTTGTGTGTGTCAGTATGAACTTATGTTAGCTATTGAGTGGTATGAGGTTTTTATGTGTGCCGGAGTATGCTGGATGGGCATGGATTATGCTTCATGATTATGCAGACTCAACTGTACATGACTCCATTTTCCTTTTTCTAATCATAAGGATATTAGAGAATTGCTAGTGTTGTTTGTGCATTGACATGGGCAGCTGAGGAAGGCTGAGGTCTCTGCAGCCCGTTCACTATTGATGTTAGGTAACAGTCTTTACTGGGAGAATTTGTGTTTTGTTGATCTGATGGTCAGATGCAGGTGAGTCATGTAAGTCCTGCTGAAATGAGTGCCATTTATGAATTGAAATTCCTGACAGCACTTCTAGAAGTGTATATGGAAGTAGTCATAATAGCACTGTGAAAGATGCTTGAAAATTCACTTTGGTGGCATATACAGTGGATATAAATGTGTACAAACCCCTGCTAAAATGCCAAGTTTTTGTGATATAAATATATGAGACCACAATAAATAATTTCAAAACTTTTCCCACCTTTAATGAAACCTATAACCTGTACAATTCAATTTAAAAACAAACCTATTTGTTAGGGGAAAAATATAAAAAAATAAAAAACGTGCAATAAGCTGGTTGCATAAGTGTGCACACCCTTAAACTAATACTTTGTTGAAACAACTTTTGATTTAATTACAACATTCAGTCTTCTTGGGTACACACCTGCCATCAATTAAAGAAACTCTGATTAACCCCAAATAAAGTTCAGCTGTCCTAGTAGGATTTTCCTGACATTTACTCAGTTGCTTGCTACAGCAAAAGCTGTGGTTCGCAGAGAGCTTACAAAGCATCAAAGGGATCTCATTGTTGAAAGGTATCAGTCAGGAGAAGGGTACAAAAATTTCCACAGCATTGGATATACCATGGAACACAGTGAAGACAAGTCATCAAAAAGTGGAGAAAATATGAGAAAACAGTTATGTTTCAAAGAACTGGACGCCCCTCCAAAACTGACGAAAAGACAAGATGAAAACTGGTCAGGGAGGCTGCCAAGAGACCTACAGCAACACTGAAGGAGCTGCAGGAATTTCTGGCAAGTACTGGTTGTGTACTACATGTAACAGCAATCTCCCGTATTCTCCATATGTCTGGACTATGGGGTAGGGTTGCAAGACAAAAGCCTTTTCTTACACAGAAAAACATCCAGGCCCAGTTAAAATTTGCAAAACAATACATCAAGATGCCCAAACGCATGTGGGAAATGTGTTATGGTCTGATGAGACCAAGGTTGAACATTTTGGCCACAATTCCAAAAGGTACGTTTGGTGCAAAGACAACACTTTGCATCACCAAAAGAACACCATCCCCACTGTGAAGCATGGTGGTGGCAGTATCATTTGAGGTTGCTTTTCTTCAGCTGGAACTGGGGCTTTAGTCAAGGTGGAGGGAATTATGAACAATTCCAAATACCAGTCAATTTTGGCCCAAAACTTTCAGGCGTACTAGAAAGCTGAAGATGAAGAGGAATTTTGCCTTTCAACATGACAATGACCCCAAGCATACATCCAAATCAACAAAATATTGGCTTCACCAGAAGAAAATTAAAGTATTGGAATGGCCCAGCCAGAGCCCAGACCTAAATCCAATAGAAAATCTTTGGGGTGACCTGAAAAGGGCTGTGCACAAGAGATGCCCTCACAATCTGACAGATTTGGAGTGCTTTTGCAACGAAGAGTCAGGAAGACTGAATGCTGTAATTAAATCAAAAGATGCTTCAACAAAGTATTAGTTTAAGGGTGTGCACACTTCTGCAACCAGCTTATTGTAAGTTTTTTTATTTTTTTTCCCCTAACAGATTCATTTGTTTTTCAATTGAATTGTACAGGTTATAGGTCACATAAAAGGTGGGAAAAGTTTTAAAGTGATTTATTGTGGTCTCATTTTTTATATCACAAAAACCTGGCATTTTAACAGGGGTGTGTATACTTTTATATCCACTGTAGTGATTATGTTACACAAGACAGAAGTACACACTTTGAAATGATTGTAGTCTATTGTACTGAATTTTCAAGAATATATTGTTGTGTCAAAATACATGCTGCTTTACAAGAGGATTTCTGAGTGTCACTCTTGAATGAAAAATGACAGTATAAATACAGGAAATTGTTAAGAGAAGGATACAAATTTGTTAGAAAATTGCTTGCAGTGGTATTAGAAATGTGTTGACGATGCACAGATTACTGCAATACAACTTTAACTTACTGGATTGGGACTTTGCGTGAGTATATGAATATGGGTGTCTGTAGTCAGATATTTGATGTGTTTGTAACGAAAGCAGGTATACTTTCATTGCTGTGTTGTTTGGCTGGTGAGTGGATCAGAAGTTTCAGTGTATGACTTTGGCACGTTATTTTAGGTACATTAATGATGCAGCAGCAGGGATCCAGACAGAGAAAGGACAGTTTTAACCCTTCCTGAGTAGACCTGTGTCCTCATGTCAGCCCTTAGGATATATGACAAATGCCTTTTGAGAAAAGGGAGACTCAAATAAGCTGAGAGGGGAAAAATACAACCACAGGGGTGTAGAACAAATTAGAACAACCAAACAACAGAAGGTTCCATGAAACTGCACAAAAGGAGTTACAGAAACAATATTAAGATTAAGCACTTTTGTTCTTTTAATAAACACTCAGAACTTCATCAGAATCTAACTGTTAAATACTCAGCCACAGTTTAAAAATGGTGACTGAAAAGTCACATGTTTACGAATTTCTAATCACCATCCCCCAAGAACTGAAAGATAAAATTTAAAGATACGGTGTGAAACAAACAACACATAGTGAAGCTTATTTCAAATTTTAATAACAGTTTAGTCAAATGTTTGTGGAACCTTTTGTCGTCAGAGAAGGCAAAAGCCTGGAACCAAGTGGTATTGATTATAAAAATGCTGTTGGTGGAAGAAACATCACATTAACACAGCCCAAGAAGAGGGCAAATGATATGCTAGGACGTGCCAGAGCAAAGGCAAGGCAGAGTGCAATTGCCCATAGCAGTACTGGTGGTGGTGGTGGTATTTCCCATACTAATCCCTTTAACACCCAGTGAGGAATAACTCCTCTCCATTAGTGGGGATGACTGTGACACAGATGACTATGGCACTGGTATGATCAGAGGTGGCGTGAACATTGGCTATTATCCACGTCTGCAGCATCAACAGACATCTGCTCAGGAAGGTTGTTTGACAACAGTGACATATTTATATAGAGTATTGAATGCTGAAATGGAATGATTACTTGTAACACGTGACTGTTACTGTTAACAGGTGAACCCTCCACTTCTGCACATAATAACATGGAACAGAATGTGCATGATAAGTGTCCTCAAATCCTCCTTGCACAGCATACAGTAGTGTATGCCAGTATCTAAGTAGCAATGTATTCTATTAATTCTTTACACAGTTAGGAGCAGAAACAAACTGCTCTAATGTACCAATAAATTTAGAGGCTAGAGGCAGCAGAATGGTTGATGATGATAACATGGTTATATTTTTAAAACAACCTGTGGAAAGTGGCACACAGTTGCCAAGTTTAATGGCAGGATCTTGCACCTCATACCATGTTAGTAATGCCAAAGGAAGTGATATTGAATCACAAATTCAAGTACTTTGTGACATCACACTACATGTTATACTGGGAGAAAACCCATGCATCTTTACACCAGTATCTCCAAACTTGCCTTCTTGATGGTAGCAAAAACTCAGACGTAACAGTGATGCTTTTACAGTGGGGTGCCAGGTACAGTCATATGTCACAGCTACCCCAAGAAATACGCAAAGTATTGGTTGCCCAGCAGCAAATGTGCCATGACATTGTTAAGGCTCAGTGCACTGATACATAGCATCATCAAGACATGGTCAGAGTAGTCCAGCATGCATGTGAGGATTTACAGTTCTACATGGAAATGTCAGACAGTAAGGATAATGCCATGATCACACTGATTTGTAGTATGGTGGCACTCCAGGCATCCATGTCCACCTTCACTTGTACACTAGCGAGAACCTACCTAGCTGAAATAGGAGTCAGTTTTAGAAAGGGCAGAGGACAGGGCACTGTCCAGACACATGGGGGATATCACACTGCACCTTCTCAAGAAGGTAGTGGAAATAATTTGGGGGATCAAGCACAACAGATTTCATGCAGGTCATATCAGGGTTCATCTACACATAGAAGAACCTCTCATGCTAGGTCCCATTCCAGGAGCACTCTGAGATCAGTGTATGTAGGATGTAGGATCACATGCATAAAGTAAGGTCACAACATCACAGCAAGTTGCTATGCAGCTCACATGACAGCCCCTCCTCAAGATCACATGCACCCTCACCTACTGTAATTCAGACTAGACATTCCAGGTACCTATAATTTGAGTTTTACACAGAGATGTCAATGTTTAACTTGAAAGGCAATTTTTAAATAAAAAGGTCAGATGATGTGAGTGTATAATATAACCCAGTATTGAGACACTTTGCATCTGCATGCATTTAATTTTAATAACAGTATTACTTACAATTAAAGGAAGCTGTATGTCATAACATTTAGATTACATTGATTTACACAATTAATGGTCTATCCATTATCAATGTTACAACTGACAATTATTAACAATATAAAACCAGTACTACACATTGAGAAACGGTCCTTAAAAAAAAAAAAATTACATGAATATCCTGCCATGTATACTAGCGCTGTTACCACTTTACCTTCAGCACTGCACAAATAATGATTTATACCTCTGAGGGCAAAAATTATTCTACACGAGGAAATTAAATAATCTGATGTGCTGTACCTGAACAGAGAACAGTAGTCATTTCAAATATGTAATAGTTAAAACTGAGTGAACATTGCATAATCACATCACTGCCTGTCTGTAAAACAACTAAACTGGCTAGAACTACATAATTCCAACCTTCAAACTACTGCACGACCCTGAAAAATTCCCATCTCTTCACTCCAACATTCAGTTTTACAGTACAAAGGAGACCTCTATGCTCTAGTTACAAATCATTACTCCTCATAACTAAACCTAACAACAATGCAGGATACTCCCTGTATTCATATTATACTGCTAATAGCTGGAATACCACTCCACTCAAGAACAATATATAGCCTGAAAGACTTTAAATGACAACTGAAGCATCACCTGTTAGATAATTGGTTCTGCACCTGCACCTCTCCTGGTTAAACTGGTACTAATATAGCTAAGTGAATTTGTGCCATAACTCTCTGCTGCAAAATGTAATGTGCTATTATCACAACTGTACTCTCATTCTCCTTTATCTTTCGTATTCCTTCTCTCCCCTTCCTTTCTTTGGGCTGCTCTAACTCTTTATCTTATCTTCCTGTGTCTCAGATTTTGAAAAAGTCTTTATAGTAGCAAATATTCTTATCTAAAACCTGACAATCTATGCATACTTATGATATTGCACTGCATAGATCTCCCTGTATTAAAAAAAATGTCATATTCATCCCATACAACTGTTATTTTTAATCAGAACTGTTTATTAATGATATAACTGATGTCAAGGATGTCTGAATAAAGGAACTGTTGCTCATGAATGAAACCGACTGTAACTGATGAAACAGTGCAAACGATGTCCATGATATCTGTATAATGGAGATTTTCTCACTGAGTCTCCGCTGAAAGGGGGCACTATGCTCAGTTGGACTTTCCCAGTAAATAATAAATAAATAATACAAAACAAACAAAAAAATCAATAAATAAAAAACGTTATTCATTTTTCATTCAATTGCAAAGTATCCACTCATGTTAAATACTGAAATAAAACGTTTTATTAATTGTACCACTTCAGGAGATTCAGTACATTTATACTTAAGTGTACCACTAAGTATAATTTACTGTGCAAAACAGTCAAAAATGTAGTTATTCCTTATGTGATGCCTTACTATATCACTGTTCAGGTGCCAATGAGCACTCAGGCATGACTTTTTATAAATGGTAATATGAGTAATTGTTCCAAAAGAAATTAAGATAAGAGGGAATGTCTGATGAACGATGACAGTAGACTGTACACTACACAGCATAGTCCACACACATCACTGCATGTATCAGTTATACTCTCTCTCTTTTTTTTTTTTTTTTTTTACAGGAAAGGGAAGCACTGAAAATAAAATCACCGGCTCAGGCTGGACCAACAGTAGAGACTGCACCAGATATCTGTGGCTTTATTTATTTATTTTTGTCTTTGAGACGGTGGTTTTATTTTGTTTTCATCTTAATTTACCATTGATTATTCCAGTTTGGTTGATATTTTCATTGGCAGTCTGAAAGGCAACACTAACTTAAAAGTCATGGCCCATAGTTTTGGAGTAGATAGCGCTTCTTTACTTGTGCAGCCATATGCCATGCATGAGCTTGCTGCGTGGGGCTTCTTTACTACTGTTGCTGGCTGGTCATCATTAGTCAGAGTAGGACTGGAACTGAGAGTTGCAGTGACAGCATGGGTCACTTCACCACCAGACTGATGCATAACTATGTTATACAGAATGCAACATGCAGTAAACATCCCACTTGTCATAGCTCGGTCATACTGAAGGGCACCACCCAGACTCATCTGGGCACCTAGATGAAGTTTTTGAAGAAGACCCTTTAGATGACAGTATGGGTCTGTCACAGAGATATATTAAAATTGTCTCCACAGCTCCATTTGGATTTCTCACTGGTGTCATGAGCCATAGCTCCAGTGGTTATCCAGCATCACCTGAAAAAAGAGGGAGAGTAAAGGGGGGAAAACAAAACAAAAAATGGTTTACTATTTTTTTTTTTTTGTCAAAAAACTTTTTATTTGTTTAAGCTATAAAACAACAAGCAAGTACACAGCCAGTGATATGAAGTTAATACATATAACGATACAAGCGTATAGGCTGAATATATAAACAAAACCTAACTAATTATATACAATATATACAACATACTACAAAGTTAACAAAAGTGCTACCAAAGGGAGAGTAGAAATAAAATAAGGATAAGGTATAATATATGTCTCAACACAGATTAAAAGTTTTAGGGCTGTTACTCACTAAGGATGAGGTCAAGAGCCTTATCCCAGACGTTTTTGAAGAGAGCAACCTTCTTGGGACTTTTCATGATAAGTTTCTGCGCAGCAGTATGAGTGAGAGCCATGTCCTTAAAATTTTTCCAGCAAAGTTTAGTACGATCTGTCCAATTTTTAGTGATATATAGTTTCATGAGCGAACAGAGAATAATCAATATATATATATCAGGTTTGGAGAGATCTGTAGTAGAAATATGAAGGATCGCTATTTCCCAGGAGAGGGTCGATTTATGGTATCCCATTTTCTCGAGACGGACTTTCAAGGAAGACCAAAGTTTATGTGTATGGTTACAGGACCATAGGACATGAAACAGGTCCACTTTAGGAGCGGAGCAGCATGGACAAGACGGGGATTTCTTTGAGTCAAATTTGTTTAAATTAGAAGGAGTGTAGTAAGCGTTGTTATTTATCATTAGTTGGGTGTAAAAGAGTTTCTTAAAAGGGGAGAAATCTAAGGTATTTTTTATGGCAGAGTGTTTTTGTTTCTCTGACAAATGAGAGTTGTAGTTGTCCCAATAGCTAGAAAAAAGACAATTCGAGTCATGTATTATGGAGGACAGGAGCTTATATGATTTGGAGAGCATATTCTCCGAGCTCAACAGAGTTTGGATAATTGTCTCTGTCTTGGTGATATCTTGACTGTTAGCTGTAAGGTGTATAAATTTTGAAGTTACCAGTTCTCGTAATTGTCGGAGAATAATTAAATATTTGTTATTAAGATTAAGGATTTTGTGAAAATTCGTGAGTGATACATTACTGTGTTTAAGGATATTCCAGACTATAATATTTTTAATAAGAGGGAAATTAGAAAGATTGATTAACATATTGTTTATTTTGATATTTGGATTTAAGTGAATGGGTTGGAGTAGGGAGAAGACACTGTAGAGTTTGATAAGTTTTAGTAGATTTTGAAGGGATCTGATTTTATGTTTTAAGTTAATGGATAATTTAGAACTGTCAAGAACATCCGGCGAGAGAAAGGGGAGAGCGGCAGGGTTAATTTTATTGGTTAGTATGTGTTGGTACCATAACTTGGCCCAGGTAGGGTAGGAGTTGTAGTCTACCTGATTGAGTTTCGAGATGAACAGAATTCTATTAGCACAAATAATTGTATAATAGAGCTGGAAGTTTGGCAGACTAAGGCCACCCTTATTCTTAGGAGATATTAATCTAGAGTATGAGATTCTGACTGATTTGGGATACCAAATGAATTTGGCTAATTCTTTATTGATGGTTGTTAAGAAAGACTTAGATATTATCTGGTCCGAGGCATTAAATTGAAAGAGAAGTCTAGGCAGTATATTCATTTTTATTATCCCAGATTTGGATAGAAGAGATAAATTCATTAGTTTCCATCTGTGTAAATCATGTAGAATTTTTGACCAAGTTTTAAGCATGTTGTTTTGGAACATAGATAGTTGATTATGGACAAAATGAACTCCAAGATACTTAATGTCAAAGGTCGTCTGAAAGTGAGAATCAGGGAAATAGTTAGGTTTGTGACCCATAGGGTTTATAGGGAAGATATGTGATTTTTTTTAAGTTAATCTGGTAGTCTGAAGCCTTAGAAAATATGTTAATAGAGTTGACTATTTTGGTGAGATCAGTATTAGGAAATTGAAAATAAAGGATCTGAAGTAGGCAGACTTCATTCGTCTGCAACCTGTGGGTATCGGATCCGACCTCGGATCCGAGCCGGCAATTCAAAAGCTTAGGCTCCGAGCTCCTAGCTCCTCCCTCTTACCCATAACCCCTTGCCAAGCCCTGACTGACCTCAGATTTCGTTTGCCGCTTTTCAAGTAGCTACGGAATTCCAGAGCTCCTGGCGTTGGTGAAAGATAAGAGATAGTTTTTGACTAAAAAAGTTTTCAAAATCTTTAATTTCTTTCTTGTTTCAGTTAGTGTTGAGTGTGTTTAGGCTTTCCTCTCTCTTTTGTTTAATTTTATCGGGTTTTGCGTAGTGTTTGTGTGTGTTGTGTGTTAGGCCTTAGGGTTACTATGTCGGGAAGCCCATAAGGCTGTGTTTTCAAAATGTGAGTGTGGCCATAAGCTATCCCCAGCAGATGGCCACACTCGGTCTTGGTCATCTTGGGGTTGAACACCTGTCATCTGGTTGTACCATTTGTGCAGGGTTCAACCCCGGCTTTGAGGGAACGGAGGTCGAAGTTGGTGCTGGCGGGTCTTTACCCCCAGATACCGCCGGCCTCTGCCCCTTCCACTCAGCAACCTGTTGCTGTGAGTTCTCCCTCCGGCTGGGACTCAACCTCCCTCAAAGTTGCCGGAGGGGAAGGATTCTTCTAAGGAAAGACAGAAGGAGAGGCACAGGGAGAAGCACCACAAGAGGAAACTTCCAGTTCGGCGCCTCCGTCTGGGCCTCCCCTGTGCCTTCTAGCTTCCTCCTCCTCGGCTCCACTCCCTCGGTTCTCTCCTGGACCCGAGGAGGAGGAGGCTAGCCCTTCCAGGAGGTCACCGAGGCTCTCTGGGTCCGCTTGGGTGGCCTCCTCTAGATCAACCTTTTCTATGAGGCGAGCTGATATGGACCGGATGATGAGGAAATTCATCCAGGCCCAAATGCAATGGGAGTGCTCCTAGCCCCCATCCGGGAGGGCCGACCTCGCCTCTTAGCTCCTTCTCCGACCCATACCACGGGTTCGAGCTATCGCGCCGTGCAGATTTGGATCCGGGGTGGGTCGGATCCGATAGGTCGGCGCACCTCGGATCCGTCCCATCCCTTGAGTGCTTGGTGCCGGACCCGACCTGGAGCCGAGGGCCGAGCCTCGAGATCCGAGGGAGCTGGTGTGTCTTCAGCTCCGTCCAGGTCGGAGCACACTGGTCTCGGATCCGACGGTTTCGCTCCGACTCCGATCCGCGCCGGATCCGGTGGGGTCGGCTCTCGGGCTTAGAAGCTGGCTCCCCTCGGCTTTCAACGTTATGGAAAGGGCACTGTCGAGGACATCCGGACCCCGGTCCCTGCCACTGCTCCATCCCGCACTCCATTGCAGTTGGGCCAGGCCCCACCAGCCGGGTCCCAGGGACAGCCCGCCTCGATGTCCCAAGTGGTTCCTTGGAACATCCAACTGCTGAAGAGTACTCGGACAGCCCCCCCGATGAAGTACCTCGGAAGCGTAAGTGCAAGAGGAGGCACATGGACTCTGAGTCCGTCACTGAAGACACGGACTTGGATGAAGGGAAGGCTCCCTAGGTCACCCCTGAGGACGTCTCATTTGGAGACATCATGGAGATGTTAAGGATCAGGGGGTGGTCTGCCCAAGGCTTCTTCGGATCGAGTCTGTGTTCTTGGAGGCATCTCGAGGCGGCCCTTCTACCTCTTGGGTGTCCCTCCTGCTGACCCCTGGTGGATTTCCCTTAATATTTTTTTTTTTGGGATTTAAAAATGGGAATTTTTTTTTTGAAAATGAAAAGGGAATTTTTTTGGTTTTAAAAATTTTTTTAAAAAAGGGGGAACTTGGGTTTTTGGGGTTTAATTTTTTTTTATTATTTCCTGAAAATTTTGGGGGAAAAAATTTTTTTTTTTTTTTTTCTGCCCAAAAAAACTCCCTTGAGTAAGTTGCTGTAAGTTTTTGCTCAGATAAAGAGAGGTTTTGTAGATGGAGTTGTAGAAGTTCTTTCTTTGAATCCGATAAATCTTTATAGGTACTAGAGTCTGGATTAAGCCTGAGTTGCTTTTCTAGGTCAGAGATCTTCGAGATAAGGTTGAGCTCTTTATTTTTATGTAGTTTTTTGTAATAGGAAGCTTTGTTAATGAGAAGACCTCTTAAGTAGGCTTTACAGGCGGCCCATTGAATGTCTAGTGGGATATGTACATGAATAAGATTAGAATTAAAGTCTGATAGTGTTTCTGTGATTATTTGAGTTACAACTTTATTGGAGAGTAAATTGTTGTTTAATGTCCAATTATTACACCGGGATAGGGATATTAGGTTAGGATTGGGATTGAGCTTAAGCGATATTCTTGAATAATCAGAAAAGAATCTAGGTTCTAAGAAAAAGTTGGTCTTGTGACGCGAGAGAGGATCAGATATTAGGAAGAAGTCTAGTCGTGACCATGTATTGTAACATCTCGAATAATATGTATACATTTCCTCTTTGATTAGATCATGGCCAAAAGATATGGGATCAATAAGGTTGAAGTCGAGCATCAGATCCTTTAAAGCTAGAGAAGCTTGGAGATTATGTGAGGGAAATTTACCCGTGCGATCTGTATTGGGATCTGTAACTGCATTCCAATCACTTCCTATGATGATGTAATGGTCGTGAAAAGTAGAAAGTATGTTATAAATCTGTATGATGAAGATGTGTTGTTGGGAGCATGGGCCGTATACATTGAAGAAAAGGATTGGTTTATTAATATTTTGAAGCTGAGAGGTGAAGTAGCACCATCTTCCATCTTTATCAGATTTCTCCTCTAAAATAGACCCCTGGAAACTATTCTTAATTATAATGGCCACTCCTTTGGAGATGGAATTATTACCCGCAGAAACAATGCTTTTTATCCATTTTTTTCCCCTCTTTGGACCAATCCTCTTTGACCATGTGAGTTTCTTGTAAGTAGCATATATTAGCCTGGGATTTAAACAGTAGATGAAAGAGGAAGGATTTTTTGGACTTATTCTGAAGCCCTCTAACATTCCAAGAATCAATGTACAGCATTATAAATACTATTCATAAGGAAACTGTGAATTTGAAGTTTAATAGACATTAAGTTTAGAAGTTTGGGATAACTCTGGGAGCATGTCATCAGATTACAGAAAATAAAGGAACTAAAAATAATAGTAACATTAATAGTAGTGGTAGCATATAATAGTAGAAAGAATTACTAATAAACTTATTTAAGGACATACATAAACAATGAAAAATTGACCTGTAGAGAGTCCTAAAAAGGACTATAGGTAAGGTAAGTAAGACTGTGCATATATACAAAAATAACCACAACCATAGATAGGTCATACTAGGACCCTGTATCCATATCTCCAAGAGCTTAAGAGAGAATAGGTTCATAGGTTCATACTAGGCTATCTGCCCTACAGCATTTATAAGCCTAGCCAGAGTGTGTATGGCTTTCACCACCCATTTTAAATTAATTTTGCTATGCCCTTTTTCAAGGTTAGTATACTGTGCCTCTGTCTAACAGTGACACAGAAGTGATACCCGGGGTAAACCTACGATCTCCCATCCACTCATCGAGATTCCTCTTGAAGAGAGTCAATGAGGGACTCTGCCTAACCTGGAGTGGGATTTTATTCCAGAGTGAAGGGAGCCTCTGGGTTATGAATCTGTCCCTCCAGCATGTCCTATTTATAGGTTCATAGTACTAAGCTAACTGCCCTTGCGAGCCATTTTAAGCCTAATCAGTTATCCCTTGTGAGACTCAAACCTTGCACCTTGTGCTTGCAAGGCAAACACCTTAACCATTAGGCCACTCTCCCAACAATAGGGAGTGTTAGAGATATAGTGAATAAAAGTAGCCAAGTAGCAAAGGTAGTTATGAGAAGGCTTAGGTAGTGAATGGCATCAGTAAGAAATTAGCGAATGGAGAGGTTAAAAATGAATTAGGGAAATAATTATGGTTACTTTTAATCCTTAACAAGGAGTACTATATGAGAGGTCAACTAGGAAAAGCTTGTGAGGCAGTATTAGTAATAAAGATTAGAGAAAATTGATAGCAGATTAATACTATATTGATAGTGTTCAATCTCGCCTTTGTTCTTACACATGGGTTCGGAGCCGATCCTCGGCTCCGTGCCGGCCGACTGCAAGCTCTGCATCGAGAAGAAGCTCGAGGACATCTAATACCCACAATCCCCCTCTGCCTTTACCTCAGATCTAGTTTGCCGCTGCTGCATACGCATCGCTGGGGACTAGCTTGAGGCTTTTACAGATAAGAATTTATCTTTCTGTTTAAACTTTTTCAAAAAAATTACTTTAAATCTAGTCAATGAATAATAGAGTAGGTGTGTGAGTGGACGTAGATATCTCGGTTCCTTAGATTAGTTACTTAGTTTAACTAAAGGGTACAGAGTTTTTCGGGGCCTACCACCCCTACTTGAATAACTTTGACTAAGTATTTGTTGTAGTCTGCTTTATTACAGGAATTGACACTTATTACGGTTGACTGTTTTTCATTGGAAGTGACTTTTACTTACTGGACTGTCTTTCTTTCTTGTTATTATGTCAGAAAAATTAAAATCTGGCTTCAAACGTTGTCAGTATGGCCAAAAGATGTCGGTCACAGACAACCACAGTTCCTGTGTCTACTGTCTTGGCCCTCTCCACTTACAAGAGGACTGCTCTATTTGTCACTCTTTTAGTGGGAGGGTCATGACAGATAGCGCAGGAAACTGATGGACAGAGGATTGCTGAAACCCTCTTTCCAGGAGGCTCTGGATGCTTCAGACCAGGCATCCAAGTCTTGAGAAGGCGTCGGAGCCAAAGTCATCGGCTCCGAGCTCTTGGTCTAGTTAGATCACCGGTTCCACAGACTTGGGGCAGTGTTCAACTGTTGGCAGTTTCCGAGCCTCGAGTCTTGGAACCGGTGACGGAGCTCCCTCCACCGACTCTGCTGAGGTCGGCTCCGTCTTCGATCCCTTCGACTCGTTCTTCTAGACCCCTTTCCGACACCGATGTGGACCGTGTGGTGCAGAAACTGATGGAGCATACGGCCCTGTCCAAGTTTATCTCGGTCTCCTCTCAGTTGATGTCGAGACTTGAAGGCCTACCACTATCTCCACCTGTTCCTCCTCCGAGACCTGTCCAGTCTTGAGCCGGAAGAAGCTGACCTGATGATTGTGGAGCCCTCGGTGCCAGAACCGTCTTTTCTCGGTCGGCACCGTTCACCTCGACTCCATCCGATCCGGTGCGGAGTCTCTGGGCGAAGATCCGTCCTTGGTTCCGGGACGAGTCGGACCGATGTTTGATTCTGGCGCTCCTCTCGGGCCTCGACACGGATCGATTCGGTTCCGTCCTCGGGTCGGTGCCTTGACTCCTGTTTCGGGATTCTTCACATTTCTTGAACCGGGAGATACCTCGACTCGGGACCCGGGGGCCTTCGACCTCATGAGGAAGGTGTTGTCTACCCAGACAACCACATCAGCAGGTACAGCTTCTCCTCCCCACAAAGGACCGTTATCTTCCTCTGCACCCACGGCCACGTCAAGCGTCGGGCACCAGTGTCTCAGCCACCCCTGGAGGTGCCCCTCTTCCTCGGAGGCTTCTTGGATGCTCCCCACGAAGAAGTTCCTAGGAAAAGACTGTGTAAGAGGAGACACTTGGATTCTCCACAAGAATCCTTGACATCTGATACTGACTTAGATGAGTCAGAAGGGTCCCCTAAGTCACCTTCAGAGGATGTCTCTTTTTCTGACATCTTGGAGATCCTTAAACAGAGAGGTGACTGGCAAGCCCTCCCCCCTTCTGAGGATGAGTCAGTTTTGCTGAAGGCATTTGGTGCCCGTCCTTCCTCCTCCTGGGTCACTCCGCCCTTTGATGAGTTAATGGAATTGATTGCTCAAGGGCGGGAGACTCCTGACACGGTGGAACCAGTCCCTAGGAAGCCAAATAAGTACATCACGGCACCACAGGACAAAGCTTACCTCACCAAAGGAGTTCCAGTAGACGCCATGGTGGTGGCAGCGGCCACGAAAAAGGAGATGTCGGAGTCTTCCTCATCTGTCCATCCGCCTAACAAAGATTCTAGGACCATGGACAGATACGGGAAGCGCATTTTCAGTTCAGCGGCTTTCTCTATGCGTTCCCTGAACTATTTGACTCATTTTACACGCTTACAGAGGGATCTAGTCAAAGAGTTGGGAGATACCCTCCAGGGTGCTACAGATGCCGCTGTCTCAGAGAAAGTTACAGCGCATCTCAGCACCCTTACGTCCATTGTGAACTCGTCCATGAGGCTGATATCCTATGCAGCCGAAGGATCGAGTAGGGCAGCAGCTTCAGCGATTGCTCTTCGTAGGCAATCCTGGATGCGCTTATGTTCATTCGGAAGCCTTCAAGTCTTCCTTTACTAACGCCCCATTTGTGAGCCACACTTTTTGGCCCTAAAGTAAAGGAGACCCTTACCCGGTGTGAACAGGAGGGAAAGACTCTGTCTGCTGTCAGAGTCCGTTTTTCCACCCCTTCCAGACCGTACCCCAAAGGGCAACGTGGTGGGAAAATGTGGTTTCAAAACCCCAAGGATCTTTCCCAAACACACAGGGTGATGCCCCTCTAGAGGCAGAGGGGGGCAGAGGTGGAAGACGCAGCTCTGGCGGCAGAGGGGTCCGCAAAACCAAGGTGACAGGGATAACCTCCCTGGCAAACCTTTTCAGCACTCCTGAGAGGAGGCCCGACTGTCCTGCTCTGGAGGCAGTCGGGGTCGCTAGCTTTATACCCTCAGGCCTGGCTAAACCTTTCCTCAGACAATTGGGTAAAAGTGTTGTTACCAGAGGTTACAAAATCCCATTTCTATCCACCCCATTCCAAAGAAAGCTCCCAGATGTACCACCCCATCTGCGAGCCAGCAGCTACAGAAATTTCAAAGCTGCTAGAAAAAGAGTCATCAACCAGTCCCAGCGGACCAAATAGGATTCGAACTTACTCAAGGTTCTTTTTAGTTCCAAAGAAAACAGGGGACTGGAGGCCAATTCTGGACCTAAGCCATCTCAACACCTTTGTCAAGAAGGAAAAGTTCGAATGGTCACGCTTCAATCGATCCTTCCATTCTTACAGAAGGGCGACTGGATGTGCTCAATAGATCTGAAGGGCGATACTACCACATCAAGATGGCCAGGGCGTCCAGGGATCATTTGCGCTTCGGCTGGGAGCCAGTCACTATCAGTTTCGAGCCCTGCCCTTTGGCCTGACCACAGCCCCAGGGTCTTCACCAAATGCATGGCAGTGGTAGCGTCTCATCTGAGGCGCAGGATTCCAGGTGTTTCCGTATCTGGACGACTGGCTCCTGTCTGCCACCACCAGGCGTCAACTGATACAAGCCAGGGATTACACCCTACAACTTTGTACACACCTTGGCATTTCAGTAAATTTGAAAAATCGTTGCTACAGCCATCACAGCATATCTTATTCATAGGAGCGGAATTAGATGCGTCAGTTAGTTCTAAAACTTCCTACAGAAAGGATAATAGCACTTCAATTCAACATTTCCCTTCTTCTGTCGTCCAGAAAATCCCCAGCAAAAATTGTTCTGAAAGTTTTGGGTCTCATGGCAGCTTCTCTCATTGCGATACCATTGGGAAGACTGCACATGAGAGTGCTACAATGGCTTCTATTTGCACAATGGTCATTCCAACAACTTCCACTGACTCACGAAATATTGATAACGAAAACATGCAAATCACACCTAAGGTGGTGGTTACAAACTTGCAACCTATCCGGCGGAAGACCATTTGTGCTACCCACACCGTCAGCGACGATAACCACGGACGCTTTCCTGATAGGGTGGGGGGGCATCTTTCAGGAACAGACAGTCCAAGGCGAATGGACCAATCTGGAGTACAATCTGCACATCAATGTTCTGGAGTTGAGGGCAGTGTTTTTAGCGTTGCAACACTTTGCTTCCCTTCTTCCTCCAGGGACCATTGCAGTTCAGACAGACAACATGTCCGTAGTCTGGTACATAAACAAGCAAGGGGGAACCAGGTCTTACCAACTATGCAGAGAGGCCATGAGAATTTGGCAATGGGCAGAGTCCACCGGTCGCTTTCTGATCGCAACGCACATCCCGGGGTCATCCAACGTCATAGCCGACAGGCTGAGCAGAGCAATACTATTGCCTCACGGTGGTCCCTCAAACAGTCAGTTGCGGGAAGGATTTTTCGCAAATGGGGCCAGCCTACCTGCGATCTGTTTGCGTCTCCAATGAACGCCAAATGCAGGAGCTACTTTGCCCTATTACCCCTCCAGGGAAGTCCCCAGGGACGCGCTGGTGCACGATTGGCCCCGGGTCTCCTATATGCTTTTCCTCCATTTCCCCTGATTGCAAAGTTTCTACAGAAAGCAAACAACCTTCAGAGGACTATAATTCTCATTGCTCCGTTCTGGCCTCGTCAAATTTGGTTCCCTTTCTATTGCATCACCGCATTGGGGACCTTGGATGCTGGACCCAGAGCCAGATCTACTGACTCACTCGTCAGGAGTTCCTCACCCATCCCTGGAATCTCTCCATCTAGCAGCTTGGCTGCTCCGCTTCCCTTTCTAGCCAGGTCAATTCCCCTTACATCGGCGGTTCAAGATATTTTGGTAGCTTCTCATAAAGTTTCCACTACAAAGACTTACACCAGTAAGTGGAAACGGTTTGTCTTCTGGGCGGAGTCACATCAGTTGGACCCTGTTACAGCTCCGTTGAATAAGATTTTAGAATTTTTGACTGAATTATTTCAGGAAGGAGCTTCCCCGGCTACCTTAAGAGTACAGTTAGCTGCCATTTCTAACTATCATGTAGAGGAAAGTGGTGCACCTATTATGACTCACAGACTTTGTAAAGCCTTTTTAAAGGGTTCCTTTCATATCAGACCACCAGTCAGATGTCCGACATCACCGTGGAATTTAAATTTATTACTCTCTAAATTGATGTTACCACCCTTTGAACCAGCTTCAAGTTGCACTTTGAAATTTTTGTCATGGAAAACATTGTTTCTAGTGGCTATTACATCTGCTAGACGGGTGTCTGAGCTGCAGGCCCTTTCGGTCAAACATCCTTATTTAATTTTTCATTCTGACAGAGTATCCCTACGCACTAATCCATCCTTTCTTCCCAAAGTTTGTTCTACTAATAATATTAATCAATCCATCGAATTACCCACTTTCTTTAAAGATCACTCTAATAAATTAGAGTATATGTTGCACAAACTAGACGTCCATAGACAACTCAGATTTTATTTGGATAGAACAAAAGATCACAGGAAATCTGATCAACTATTTGTAGCTTTTGCTGACAGCAGAAAGGGTCTTGCAGTCACAAAACGAACTCTTTCAAAGTGGCTAACTGACTGTATCATTTATGTTTATGAAGCTTCTGATCAAACATTATCAGCAAAACCCAGAGGACATTCTACCAGATCAATTTCTACATCTTTGGCTCACGCAGCTCGTTTACCTTTAGACATTATTTGTGCGGCTGCTACTTGGGCTAAACCACATACATTTATATCTCATTACAAAGTGGACAGGGTTTCTAGGGATAGGGCAACCTTTGGTTCCACTGTGCTCAAGAACGTTCTCCCTTGAGTTCCTCAGGATCATGGAGCTAGGATGCTACCCATGTGTAAGAACAAAGCGAGATTGAACACTCTCACATAAAGAAGTTATGTCCTTACCATAACGTTCCATGTGGAGTGTTCATCTGCATTGGTTATTACTCCCACCCTCCCACCCTTAGGAAGAACGTTCGATTTGGTGCCTGGTCTGGAGTATTCTCCTTCTGCTGTTGCAGTATTACTGTTACTATCATACACTGGGTATGTTTGTATATATGTATTTTTTGTATATAGTTGGCATGTGTGCGTGCTTTATGTCTGGTTTGCTTGCAAACTAGATCTGAGGTAAAGGCAGAGGGGGATTGTGGGTATTAGATGTCCTCGAGCTTCTTCTCGATGCAGAGCTTGCAGTCGGCGACGGAGCCGAGGATCGGCTCCGAACCCATGTGTAATAACCAAGGCGAGATGAACACTCCACATGGAACGTTATGGTAAGGACATAACTTCTTTTTAGCGTATGTCCAGGCAATTTAACTGCAGTGTCTGATGTAGAGCGTTAATTGTTAGATTGGTAGAGATTCTATTAAATGAGGATTAATTATTAACTATGTACTGCTTAGGTGACAAGAGATTAATTGCCTGTAATATGCAAAGTTTAGTGTCATTAGCCAACAATATAAAATGAGTATTCAGTTTAAAGATAAGAAACTGAGTTGTATTTGTCTTAGGAGAAGACTATGAAATATTTGGAAAAACGTTACTCGTTTTGTTACTCAAAATAGCATCATGTGCAAAGCTTGTCATACTGGGCAAGCCTTTTCCAAAGATTGAAAAGTCAGTAAATCAAACAATCGAAATAGGCTGAATTCGGCACTGTCCCATACGAATGATAGGAGAGGTCCAACCAGCATGGCAAAGGAGACTCACAAAACAGCCATTGAAAGTTCCCAGGATCGGATTGGTGGAGTGAATGCTAGTATGTAGGACATTGTTCGGGTAAGCGCAAGCATGGCAACATCGCTTTAATGATTAATGTGATTTTGGATGTTGTCTGCCGCATCGAGCCCAGATATACATCAGCGTGAAAGGAATCCAACGGAAGTCACCAGCTAATAGTGTCCCTTCGGGTAAAAGGGCTGGATGAAATATGGTTCCTATTGAGGTACTGAGCGAAGGGTATTGGGATGGAAACCAAACAAATTTGAAGCCAGTGAGTTAGTTTAAAGCTAAAAGTCATAAGTTTTCTTAACACTTGAGGACTGGTACAGCATCAACGTACTTGATTTAAGTAGTCGCACGATCGCGATGGTTTACTATTAAGCAATGCATTTTACTATGAATAGCTATATAAAGGATAAAAATATATATGTATTTTCCTGCTTTCCAACAAGATAACCACAGGGCATCCTACCATACAGGAAGAGGCAGTATTGAGTTAATGTGCCAGATATGGGAATTGTGCACACTGCCAAGATGCTGGGCAGAGAAGTTGGTGATGCAGTCTCATGCATCACACACTGCCTGGCAGTTGATGGAATGGTAGCCCTTCCTATTGTGTTTCTGCTCCCCCTTGGATACGTTGGACCCCTAATTGCAACATGAGTACAGACTATTTGACCAAGCACCTCAGGGAAAGTGACACCCAATAAAAGGCACACATAGTCTGAGATCAGTCCTGAGGTGACACAGAGAAATAGCTGTACTGATCCACATGTGCTAAGAGTACATCCGGGAACTTCTAAAGTATCCTTGAGGCAGAAGCCTGTGAGATATCCAGTGGGTCCCCAGTCTGTCTAGGGAAGGTCCATGTGGCAAGTTTAGTGAGGGATATATATAGCTTTATGTCCATAGAGATAGGAAAGCCCTTTCCAGTGCTCCTGAGAGAGCCATGTGTACTCACTAATACCCTTACAATATTCCTGTTCACTCTAAATCTGTCAAGTATCTCCTGATTATCAAAATTCTGAGTATTTATTCTCCTTGATATCTCTGCCTTCTTGGCCGGTAAGCACTGCTGGGTTCAGGCAGTTTTGGCTCTGTCAAAACAAGCAGCTCCCAGTGGGAAATTTCAATATTTTGGGAATTTTCTCTCACTCTCTGTCTTGTGGTTTTGCTGGTTTTAGTTTATCTTAACCACTGTCGGGTACTCAGTTTTAGCTGTTGTTCCCAGTGGGAAATAACAAGACTAGCAACAAGGGAACACATATTTTCAGATTGCAGAATAGATAGAAAAGGTGTGATTCTGCCTTTTATAATGAATCTGTGGATGGTGTGGAAATCAGATTATGACTGAATCACAAATAGGCAGGAGAATGACTTAATGGCATACACGGATGTATATAATTTCTTATTTATATCTTCTTATGGTTCATTTGCCTAAGTTTATTCTTGGCCATTGTACATTAGTGTAAATTGCCTCTATAAATTGCTCCTTTGTTGCACGAAGAGGGAGGATTTCTTTTATACATTTGCATAATGACTGTGAATACCACTGTCTTTTTACCAGTCTGCATTTTATCCTCCTTTTTCAGCAGAGCTTAAGTCTCTGTTTTGTAGTAGCCATCACTGGTGCTTGTAGTATTTCTTAGTTTTGTGTTTTTGTATGCACTGAGTGCTACCTTACTTTCCACCAGAATTGGATACATATTCCAGTCTTTTTCAAATCAAACTCACATCTTTCTCCTGTAAGTTGATTCTGATGTGACTGTGAAATCACCCTTGCTACATCCCTGTTGAGGCTCCTAATGGTTATGCATTCTCCATACTTTGGATGGCACCACTATCTGCAATTCTAAATTCAGAATATTGAATACTTTTAAATATATATAGCCAGGTAGTTTACTTCCCTTCTGAAAATGGTGGTAAGCCAGTGGCCAAATAGGTACTTACCATCTTTCACACTGTATTGTATACTTATTCCAGAAAGTTTGAGACCTTGTGAGATCACTGTGCTATGGGTTTGCAACCTCAAGTTTTTTAAACAATATCTGCAGTAGTCATTTGTGCAGCAGGCAGTATGATTTTTCATGCACATTTTCAGAGTTGTTCTGCCTGCTGCCTGAATCTTAACTTCTAAGGCTAGTCTGCATTTTGATTTCTTTTTACCTTTCGGACTGTTCTTTTGGGTAGTTTCAATAGTTCCACAGCTGGTGTCTCAATCATCAAAAGTGTATCCTGCTGTGGTAGAAATTTCTTTTCCAAGTTCATATCCCTTTATTATTGTTTCTATCTTACTGTGGTTCAACTTTCCTCCTTATAAATGACTTTTCCATGTAGAAACTAGAGTTTTGTTATTCCATATGTTTGTCTCTGTCTCCATCTCTGTCTCAGTTTTAGTATTTTACATTTTTTTTTTCTTTTTCTTGAAGGGGACAATGACGTGTTTGTGAAACGCATGTTCCCAATTGAGCAACACAGGACATAGCAATGAGCTAAGCCCTGTAAATGACCAATCTCAGAAAGATCTTGGCAGTTGGGCATGGGAGAGCATTGTTTGACGGTAACCCACCAAAGGATGTCCTGTGTAAGAGGTGTGACCATGATGACTACTTTTGTATTAGTATTGCCTGAGAGACAGATTGCATTTTGAATATTAGAAGCAGCAAAGTTCATTTGCAGAAAGCCATCATTTGTTGTTAATGATAGGAACGGCTGTTGTTTTTACGTACAGAAAACATTTGCTAGAGATTTCAGAACGCTGTCCTAATTTGCTGATTACTTTGAACATATGCTTTTTTTTCTTTCTTTCTTCAGGAAAAGAATTCTTTTTTGAATTACAATGTTTCCTGTATACTTACGATGCCACAGTACATGAGGCAAGGGTTTGGGAAAATGCTCATAGACTTCAGTAAGTATATATTATAGTTTATTTATCTGATGGTGGATTTCCACAGTTACAGACTTTGGCAAGAATATAATCAGAATTACAGCTGCAAGAGTATTGAACATTTGTAACAGAGGTTAAGAATTATGGATTAGGGAATTTCGTAGACTTGTCTGCTACCTATGTGGTCTGTGCAACTTCTGTGTGCACTGTTTTGCTTTTTGTGTTTGCTTGCAAGTGAAAAATGTTCTGCTTATTTCAGATGAAAGTTATTCATTGCAGGGACCACTGCTGTATTATTCATCACTGATGTGTTAACCTCAGGTTGATGTCTGCCTGTCTGGTCTGACGTCTCCTCCCTACACAGCGGACATCAGTAAGATGCTGGGTAGTAAAAGAGATGCAGCCTTTTCCATCTCCATTTCTTGCTGCAGTAATTGAGGCATTCAGTAGTCAGTCCATTTGTATCAGTCAAATGACTTCCAGAGTATTAAGTACCTTTTCTGGAAGTCTTTTTTTTTCTTATTCATTGTATTTTGTATATATTTGATTTTCTTTTTTTTTATGTGCTTCATCAGCTAATGATGTATCTAGGGTAACATCTGGCAGGGGAACAAAATGATTGCGTGTGGTCAACAGATCCCACTGAACCTACTGAAGAACTTACACCTTTAAGGCTTATTCTGACTTGGGGGGGGGGGGTGTCCACCACATATCCACTAAAGACTGGTAGTATTTCATGAAAAAGACTATTAAGAGTTGGACCAAAAGCATAAAGTTTTTTTTTGTGCACCAGAAAGTTCCATTCTTTAATTAAAGGGATGCCAGTCTCTTTGGCTTTTTCAGGTGGAACCCTTCCCAAAGAAGGCCTAAAAACATAAAGTACCACTCTGGAATGAATGAAGATAAGGAAGTTAATATGAAAATATATGAGCTATGTACAAGTATGTAAAGTGAATGAACACTTTTACCATGATATTGTCATGTCAAAAAGTTGCCAAAAGAGATGTAGACCTTACTTTGGCGTTTCTTGCAGCAGGTGATATCAAGTGGGGCTTCACTGTTTGCCTCTACAAAGTCAAAATCTTCAAGTGATTCTCTGGCAGGCACTTTCTGTTACAGTGACATTGGTCATACATGCTTTGAAATATGGAGGGCAGTCCATCCATTTCTTTGTAACTATTTATTGTAAGGCTCATTGCTTCCATATGTTTTATATGGTAATTTTATCACAGAAAGATGTCTGATCTGACTTCCAGAGCTTTTGTAGATATCCCTACAGTATAGCTAGAATGGAATGTCTAATTGTAGAGCTAGTAAACTGCAACATAGGAGGCTTTCAGTCCCTTGACTCCTGCCAGTTCAAATCCATAAAAGGCAGAGCATGTATTCTTATCCTGAAGGGTTACCAAGTCATTAGAAGAAAGTCAGACTATCCACTCTACTTACCTAGACTTGGCCAAGGAAGATACATTCCCTCATGTAAGTATTCTTGATAAACTCGCCCAAATCAACATAACTCAATACGTAGTCCATTGGATAACTGACTTGACTCACTGATTGAAAAGATAATGTAAAGGTTGAGTGGCAGTTCCTTTTGTCAGAAAAATGTCATATGCAGTGCCCAGCATGTTCCATCTTGCAACCCCACTGGCATTTGTTCTTTTGATGAGAAGACAGAAGTCACAGGAGTATGGCTTACTAAATTTGCTGATGATTGTAAATTCGGTATGCTTGTCAAATACCCTCCTAATTTAATCAGAGACTCACCATAAACATCAAGAAATGCAGTACGGTTACTTTTGGGAAATTCAGCACCCCCACCTTATATCATATAAATGGCATTCCCTCTCAAAAGTGACTATGTCATCAGAGGTCAGGGTATTTATATCATTAATAAGCTTTCCTTTGGCCACCATGTTTCAGTCATGGTTAGAAAACCATTCCGTCTTGTACAAAATATCTTTTGGGATATTTCCTCTAAGTGTATAGAAGTTTTATCTCCATTTTATTCATCTCTTATTAGATCTGTCTTTGAATATAATGCCCTGTTCAGTATGCACCTTTCTAGCAACTAGACCAGTGTGAAAGACCTAAAGAGATTCCAACAAAAAAATAAATAAATAAGACTCTGCAACCTAAAAATATTCATCATATTGTCCACTGTTGCAGTAGTGATAACTTCTTGGGGCTTTTGCTGCAGAACTAATGTCTGGCCTGATTTTCAGAGCTTTGACCATTCTCCTTCTGGCCAGAATGATGCTCTTCTATCAGGTTGTCAGTGACATCTGGAGTGTGAGTGCAGATTGATGCGTATTTTGCTAGCTTTCCTTAGTCCATCAGTTTGGTCTGTTTCCCTGAATTTTCATATAAGATCTTTGTTCATTGGGTCATAGGAGGTTACTAGGCTAATTGCCCTAAAGCCTTTTTAAGCCTAGCTATTCATGCCCCGATTCTCAGTGCCCACGGGCTAGATCAGCTTTGGTATATGCCTGTGCATTAGGGCATCTACAAATTCTCTCTGTCCATAAGGGCCACAAGTGACAAGCCATGGGTGAATTTGCGATTTCCCATCCATTGGTCCAGATTGCATTTGAACAGACTTGGGGAAAAGGTTTGTTTCACATGACTGGGGATTCTTTTCCAGAGACTGGGTAATCTCTGAGGCATGTACTTGTCTCGCTAGCATGTTTTGTTTATGTCACATACAAGGTTTAGATCCTTAGAGCAGGTAATTCTAATACTGTTTGTTTTGTGAATATGTAGCAGATCCATCACGGCTGGATTGGAGAATACCTTGTTAAGTTAGCATAGATCGCCCCTCAGTAGTCTGTAAGACACAGAGTACAGGGACAGGGCTTTGAGGGAGTCTGCACAGGACATATTATTCACACCCTGTATTCTTTTAGTGAGGATCCTCTGTGGCTAATCCATTGTTAAGGAAACTCTTACCTCTTTGGCAATACTGTGCATGTTTATACCCACTGTATTTTTTTGGCTGTCAGGTGTAAATGTCAGAAGTTGAAGTTTCTTGGTGAATTTCATGTAAGAAACAGATTCCACATAAAGACTTTCACACTTAGTGTATATACTATTTGGAGCTTAAATATAATTTCCCTAACTACCCTCACTGTGCTTGCTTGAATTAGAAGACCATTAAGTTCATAGGTTCATGAGTTCATAGATTAATACTAGGCTAACTGCCCTTGCGAGACATTTTAAGCCTAGCCAATTATCCCTTGTGAGACTCAAACCCTGTACCTTATGTTTGCAAGGCAAACACCTTAACCATTAGGCCACCCACCCAGCAAGTGGAGAGCAAAGGCTTGCCAGGGCCATCTAAACCAAAGAATAGCTATGGCGATGGCAAACCCTAGTGCGGTCAACCTACATAAAAAGGGTGAAAGAGTGTGCCCCTACAAGAAGGATATAAGGGAGGAGGACAGTATCCATTCAGATGCTGAAGACCTGTCTAGGATCAATGACATTGGGTTCAGTAAGATAGTTTCATAGCCTCAGACCCTGATGTCTGCAGATTTGTCCAAGGTCTCTGGTGTTGCCCCTCAGGAGGCTGCCACATGCTTGGCTGACTCCAAGCTCTTCCAAGCTGAACTCCTCCTGTAGTCAGACACTTTCCTATGATTGACTGGATCTGGTTTTCATATCTTGATTTTCCAAGGTGAGAGTGGTATTTCCTCTGTACTGGTGTATGTGAGTGTTCTTGGCTCTAAGAGTGAAGTTATTGATGTCCGCCTGCGCACAATGACCTCAAGTCAGCTACTAACAGATCCAGGCAATTGACATCCACTGTCTTGCATCAGCATGATCTGGGCAGGCCTTCATCCCTTTCTGTTTCCTAGGACTTAACAAAGTTGGTTCAGAGATGGATGAACTGGCCTATGTGAACCATATACCTTCTTCTCCAAGTTATGAGTCGGACACTGAAAATACCTTATCCTTTGTCTATCAAATAGAAAATTTTTCATTTGGTGATACCCACATCAGAATGCAGCATTGTTTTAAATGTGAGTCTGACCTTCCAGATGTCCAAATGAGATGCAAAGACTTCATGGGCTTACCTGAGCTCAAATCCTTAGAATTACACCCAGCGATAGAAGCTTTGGCAAATGGGTTTAGTTGTACACCTTTAGAGACAGGTTCCTGTCCCCCTGCTCCTAGCAAGCCAGGATGTTTTCACAAGGTTGTGGATTTCTACAAATATCTTTATAAAAATATTATAATTCTTGTCAACTCCATGAAGGAAATTACAGAGAGTGCCAGTACCATAGGTTCATAAGTTGGTACTAGGCTATCAGTGCTAGGGTCTATACAAGCCTTAACAATTCCTTGGCTATTTCTTCCCACACTATTTACTTCCCTGAACCCCTGTCTAGCAGGGTGACTGACTTGATCCCCGGGGTGAAATTCCTTTCTCCCATCCAATCGTCAAGGTTCTTTTTGAAGAGGGCCAAAGAGGCAATCTACTTGACATGTATGGGCAATCTATTCCAGAGTCTGGGGAGTCTCTGGGTCAGGAACCTATCCCTCCAGCATGTTTTGTTTATTGTGATGACAAGGTTTAGATCCCTGGAGCGTGTGGCTCTGAGGGATTGGGATTTCTTTAAGTGTAGCATGTCCAACAGCTCTGGGTTTGACATGGCCTTTTATGTTAAGCAGAGATCGCCTCAGAGTACACGATATGTGACAGAATATAGCTGGAGTTTTTTAAGGCTGTCAGCGTAGGGCATCTGCTTTAGGCCTGTGATTCTTTTAGTGAGGTATTTCTGCAGCCTTTCCAGTTGTTGCAGTTGTCTTGAGAGGTACATACCAAACGGGGTGTTGTATTCTATAATGGGTCTAATGAGGGATGTGTACAGTGGGACAATGACCTCCTTTTTTCTGGATAAAAAGCCCTTAGTGAAGAGGTGTGCCACATAGAAGGATTTCCTGACTGTTGTGGCGATGTGGTTATCGAAGGTGAGACCACTGTCCACCTGTGTCCCTAAGTCTCTTATCACACTTTCGGTGTTTAGTGTACTGCCACCTATATGGTAATTCACGGATACATGTTTTTTTCCCAGAGGGGATAACTATACATTTCTTGGCATTGAGCTTGAACCCATGGCTCTGGCACCAAGCATCTGTTTCTATAAGGCCCTTTTTTAGAGTATCCACATCATTTGGGGATTCGATAATGGCTCCCAGTTTGCAGTCATCTGCAAACTTTGTTCGCCAGAGTCCCTTAGTGTTGGCCTGTACTTCAGAGAAGTAGATGCCAAACAAGAGCGGTCCCAGGACTGAACCCAGAGGTACTCCACTTGTCTGGAGCTGGATTTGGAGTCGGCTACTTTTACAGTGTGGGTTCTATCAGTAAGCCAGTTAGCAACCCATTGGGTGATGTAGGGATTAATGCCCAGCTTAGTAAGTTTATCTATGATTTCAGAGTGGGGGATGGTGTCAAAGGCCTTGGTAAGGTCTAGATAGGCTGTGTGGGCCACCTTACCCTTGTCCATGGCTCAGGAGACTGATTCGAAGAAGTCAGTCAGATTCAGGAGACAAGATCGGCCCTTCATGAACCCAAACTGGGTGGGGTCCAGTGTTTGAAGGTTGCCAATGTCTTTGCTTATAAGTTCCATGATAATACGCTCCATGGCCTTGCAGATAAGGCTCGTCATATTGATGGGACGGTAGTTTCCGGGATCCAAGGTGGATCCCCCCCTTGTGGAGTGGGATAACTGTAGCCCTGCACCACTCAGTGGGCACGAAACCTGAGGTGAGGCTATGATTAAACATGACACTTAGGTGAGGTGCCAGTTCATATTGTAGTTTATGTAGTACACAGCCCAGGATTTCATCTGGTCCCATGGATGCTGTATTCTTAGCTTTGGAGAGTGCGTTTTTTACCTGTGTGACCGCTATTACCGGAATTTGGCAATCTTCCGATATTGAGATGGGCCTTTTAGGGGGTGAGAGGGGGGTGAAGTTG